>NC_058131.1:324418343-324535389 GCF_016433145.1 Gracilinanus agilis | reverse complement strand
GGGGGGGGGGGGTTGGGAGGGGGGAGAGCAGCTAGAAAAGGAAAGGGAGGCGGCGTTCTGCCATCTAGTGGTCAGTCTGTGCAGCGCGGCAGAGGCAGCTGGGACGATCTCCCTAAGCAGGATGGAGTCACTGCTGCTAGCAGAGGAGGGCAGGGTCCGAAAGACTTGGATTTGGGGCTGTCCAAATCTGTCATTTTACAGATGAGAAAACTGAGGGCTGGAGAGGTTCAGTGACTTCGTCTCAGGTTTTAGCCCGAGTCCTGTGCACAAAATATTCTTTCTTCTCTTATTGCCCTCCCAGAAAGAGCCTTTAATTGCTTGTCAGAAAGTCTAAGTTCTCGGGGCAGCTGGGTGGCTCCGTGGATAGTAAGCCAGACCTAAATAGGGGTTCCTTTAACATCTCCTAGCTGTGTGATCTTGAGCAAGTCACCTCCATTGCCTAGCCCTTACCACTCTTCTGCCTTGGAACCAATACAGTATTAATTCTAAGATGGAAGATAAGGGTTTAAAAAAATAATTTTTAAAAAGAAAGTCCAAATTCTTGGGGCAGCTAGGTGGCTAAGTTGATAGGGAGCCTGGCCTAGAGATGGGTTCAAATCTTCTTCCAACACTTCCTAGCTGTGTGACTGGGAAAGTCACAACCCCCACTGCCTAGTCCTTACCGCTTTTCTGCCTCAGAACCAATATATGGTTTTGAGACGAAAGGTAAGGGGTTAAAAAAAAAAAATCTATGTTCTAGTCCTGGCTCTGCCATTCACTGTGCCACCTTGGCTAAGTCACTTCTGAGCTTTAGCTTCCTCTTATATGAAAGGAAAATAACAATCCTAATTCCAGTAGACTTCCAATGGACCAAATGAAATAGCAGACGTCAAAATGCTTGGAAAAGTGTCAAACGTACAAAAACGAGCAGCTAGATTAAGGAAGGATTGGAACAGCCATTCCAATTGTGAAATGCCGCCCGACTCTGGGAAGGCACTAAAAACCTCGGTAGGAGAGTCCTTATGAGATGCTTCTAAGTGTTGATTTAGTCTCTCTACCGCCCGGCTCTGAAGGGGACTCAGGAAGACGCCGTCCCCGCCCTTCAGGAGCTCATACACATAAAGGGCTCACACACATACGTCACGTATGGACAAGGAGGCCTCGGGTTCAAGTCCCAGCTCTGCTACTACCCGTGCGATCCGGGGTCGCTCCCTTGGCCTCTGCGCGCCTCTACGTCCTCATCTGTGAAACTTGGAGTTGGAGTCCGTGTCCTCGGAGATCCCGTCCTGGTTTTAGAGCCCGTGATTACAGCGGATGGAATCCCTCCGCGTGACGTCAGGGCTTTCCGCGAAGCTTTAAGGCTTCACTATAGCTCAGTTTTTAAGCTCCAGAATGGCTGCAGTGGCTGAAGTCTCCCTAGAGGACCCGGACCTGACCTAGACCTGGAAGGAGGGGGTGGGACCAGCCTACATCCCGTAGCCGCGATGCATCAATGGCTAGAATGTTCCCTCAAATTTAAGGGAGAGACAGAAATGTTGACAAAATTTGCTGTAAAATGATAAAGCTCTCTGCAAGAGCTAAATGGGATCCTGGGTGTTCCCTGGAGTCCCCTTACCTGAATGAGCTGTTCAGTAGATAGAGTGGCAGACTCAGAGTCAGGAAGAACTGAATTCAAATCTGGCTTCAGACACTTATTAATGGTGTGATGCTGGGTAAGTCACTTAACCCCGTTTACCTCCATTTCCCCACTTGTAAAATGAGTTGGAGAAGGAAATGGCAAACCACTCCAGTGTCTTTGCCAAGAAAACATCAAATGGAGTCATGAAATCAGACAAGACTGGAAAAAAAAACCTGAACAACAAAAGCAAACATCCTTCTTGGACTCTCTAGCTAACATCCATTTCAACTAGGAATTCATGACTTTGTTATCATAAGCCACTATGAACATTTTTTTTGATCCAGATCCATTATTTAATTGTTGTAGGGAACCCCAAATATCGAAACTCGTTCTACTGATGAAAATCAAACTCTTGTGCCAAGTAGGTCTTAGAAAACTGCCTGGGACGTCAAGAGGCCGAGGGGAATCATTTGCAAAGAGTCGCAGAGTCAATATGTCAGAGGCTAAATTTGAACTCAGGTCTTCTGGATCAAAGCTCAGCCTTCTATGCACTCTGCCATACTGGAGTCACATAAATGCTGGATCAACAAGGTTACAGCCCTTCAGATATCACAGAATGTGCAGAAAATTTTACTAGGTTCTCCTATATGTACTAGCAAGTTATCTTTTATATGATGTCTTTTTTTATATAGTCATCTTTTATATAATTTATGTGATTATATAATACTACAATACTACCATGTGCAATTCCATTCTAATTCTTTTCTTGAGGTTTCTAACACCTTTGCAGGAAAGGCCTCCAGGCTGCCAATTATCTACCAGTTTCCCAGTGAAGGCCACCTTTCATCCCAGGTCCTTCGATTCTCATCTGTTCCTGCTCAGTCTACAGCTAGGTCTAGATTGGTGCAAATAATTAATCCTGTGAAGTAGTTGCATGTATTCATTTTGCACTAGTCAGTTATAATTATGTAAAATATGGTCATTTCCCAATGGAAATGGGCTGTACAAATTCGAATAAAGTAACGACTTTACCAGCTTCGTTATTTGCACTAATTGGGACCTGGCTATAGTTGGAGGCTCCCCGCATCCAGATGCAGAAAAATCAACTTTGCGCCTTTCTGTGAGTTTAAATAGAGAACTTCACCCTTCTTGGACTCAGCACATAAGAGGCAGAAAGGGACCTAAGAGATAATTTTTCTAACAGGAACAGCGGAATTGGCACATGATCCGTGTGAATGGGCTGCCACATAATGCCAAGGACTCTGACAAGAAGGGACATGGGAGACATCATAAACACATCTGGCTATAAGAAGTAGGAAGGGTGGTTGTGTGGCAAGAACAAGGGATGAGCGAGGGTCAGTCTGCACTTGGCTATACAGAACTGTCCTGGGATCCATGAAGTATTGAAAACGAAGCACTCCTCCGGTAGATTCTATAGATCCCTGGGGTGGATTGACAGAAAGGGACAAAGAATGACTTGGGATGGGAAGTAATGGATAAGTTGTAATCTGCACCAGTGGAGTGAGTGTCTACATCGATAGATCTTTGTCTCCAAGCGAGGTGGGGTCTTATTGGTTTTCCTAATCTGTTGTCATATCCCGATATCAATCTTCAGCCCCCTCATCAATTTTCTGGCAACTCAGCTACTAGGTAAAGGATTATAATTGCTTCAAGTGCAGGCACTATGCCTTACTTCATCTTACATCCCAAGGCACATAAAAATGTTTATTGGATGGAATGGAATCATCACAAATGCTATACATTTACACACTTCTTACTTAAATCCACCTTTACCTTACTTCCTATGGCCATTTATTCTACAATCAGGGGATTTTCATTTAAAATTACAATTCTGAATGTGTCAATTATTATATTCTTGCCTGTGACAAACCAGAAAATAGACCCAGAGATTTGTGGTCTGTTTTTCATCTATCATTGCAAATGTCCTAAGGGGTTTTATAAAGATGCATTAACACCACTGAACAAAAAATACACCATTATAGCTCATTGCCAGTTGAGAAACCAATGTTTAGGAAAGGAAAAAATGCCAACCAGGCATCTGTTGTGTTCAGTTGCTATGGGAGAGGTCATGCAAATTCCTTTTCACAATGGTTGCAGAGAGTACTTGAGCAAGGGAAATTGTACTGATATATTTTTTGTAATACCAAAAAATTGTAAACAACATAGGTGTCCATCATTTGAAGGAAATGTCTAAACATATCGTAGTATATGAATGTAATGAAGTATTTATAGCACTGTAAGAAATGATGAGTATAAAGAATTCAGAGAAACATGGAAAGATTGATATGAATTGATACATATTGAGAGTGAGCAGAAACAGGAAAACATTGAAAGCAATGTAAATAGGAAGAATAAACAAATGAAACTAAATATTGTGAAATTTTAATAACAGGACTGGCCCTTGAAAAGAGCTGAAAATGTATCACTCTCCTTTTTTCAGATGTGAGGGAGTAAGACTGAATGGTGAGACAAGAATGATGTGCTGGAGGGGCAGTTGGGTAGCTCAGTGTATTGAGAGCCAGGCCTAGAGATGGGAGGTCCTAGGTTCAAAGCCAGCCTCAGACACTTCCCAGCTGTGTGACCCTGGGCAAGTCACTTGACCCACTTGCTTTAAAAAAAAAAAAAAAAGGGGGCAGCTGGGAAGCTCAGTGGAGTGAGAGTCAGGCTTAGAGACAGGAGGTCCTAGGTTCAAACCCGGCCTCAGCCACTTCCCAGCTGTGTGACCCTGGGCAAGTCACTTGACCCCCATTGCCCACCCTTACCAATCTTCCACCTATGAGACAATACACCAAAGTACAAGGGTTAAAAAAAAAAAAAAAAGTGATGTGCTGGCTTTACTGAATGATTTTTCTTTAACCTCACTGAGTAGATGGTGTGAGAGGGATATATTAAGAAATGATTATCTGAAAGCAAAATATATCAATAAAAATTAAGTTTATCGACCACACCAATGCAACTAACAACAATTTGGAAATAGGCCCTGAACAAGGACACATATTACAACCAGTGGAAATATGCGTCGGCCATGGGTGGGGGGAGAGCGGGGGGTGAAGGAGATAGTAGGGCATGAAGCATGTAAACATGTTAAAAATGAATATTAATAAATGTTTAAAAAAATTAAGTTTATTCTATGCTGCTACTACAAAGCCAGTAGGACATTATAGAAAATACACTGGATTTGGAAGATCTCAACCATTTGAGTACAAATCACAGGTTTGCTCTTTGCTATCTGTGTGACCATGGGTAAATCACTTTCCCTCCCACAGCCTCAGGTTTCCTCAACTATATAATGAATGGGATGCGCTATATTATTTATAAAATCCTTTCAGGTTCTAAATGCTCTAACTCAAAATGTTACGGCTTCAAAGAGTTTAGATGAATGCATGAAAATGCATACCATGGCTGGCCAGGTTGTCTAAGCCAAAAACTGAAATCCAGGCAGTAAACTGAAAAATTCAGTCCCAAAATCACACTTAAATTTCTTAAGTTTTGCAGATCACATTCATGTACTACCTAACCTCCTTGCCTCTTCTGCTAAGTTATTATGCCCCAATAACCGAATAACAGCCTTAACACTACAGTGATTTGTGAATTACTTAGGACAAAGAAAATACTTAAATTTATTGACATGCAATAAGGCTTTCAAACTTTTATGCCTAAATAACTTAATATCCTTTTGTTGTAAACACTTATTTTCTATGATTTGGCATTGAATTCACAAGATTCGGATACATGTTCATATGACCTTTGATCACATTGGACATTAAATGATCAACCCATTTTGCCACTTCTAACCTTGAGAACTCAGATTTTCAATTGGGCTTAAATCAAGCAAGTTAGCAGGTTAGTGCAACAGGTTCCATTTTTCTGGATAAAATTTCTTAACCTTTCATGACATATGGTACAGTACAAGATCATGGTCATGTTGCACCATTCTATCTCCACTTGGGAATTTCTATTATTCTAGAACACTTCTGTTTCTTAGTATATCAATATATTTTCTGAAGTTCATCATTATCTCAAGGCAGACAAGGCTTCCAGGACCTCTCTCCATAATGAGATAGTATTTGTAAAGCGTTTAAGCATAGTGCCTGGTGCATACTAGGCATTTAATAAATATATGTTCCTTTCTTCTCTTTCCCCATAATATTATTTTTTGGAGTGGGTGTTTTACATTCTAATAAAGATGCCCCAATCTGACAAACTCACTTCTGATAATTTTAGAATGGACTTGAGTAAAAAGAGTTTCATCAGTGAAAGTTATCTTTTTCTAATCTTTAAAAATCCAATCTTTGCATCTTCTTGCCCCTGACAAGTGTTTTTCCTTCATAGCAAAAGTTAGCAGCTCAACTTTTTGGTTTGGTTTGGTTTGGTTTTGTTTTAAACCCTTGTACTTTGGTGTATTGTCTCATAGGTGGAAGATTGGTAAGGGTGGGCAATGGGGGTCAAATGACTTGCCCAGGGTCACACAGCTGGGAAGTGGCTGAGGCCGGGTTTGAAACTAGGACCTCCTGTCTCTAGGCCTGACTCTCACTCCACTGAGCTACCCAGCTGCCCCCTTTGTTTTGTTTTTTAACTCTTCTTCCAACTACAAGAAGTCAACCTCATACTATAGTGGAACAACCACCCTTCCTGTTGCCAAACATCTCTGAAGTTCTTTGAAGGACTAATTAGGCCAATTTACACAAATAATTTAAGATCATGATAATGTCTTCATTTTTTAATGTACTTCATCCTTCTACAAGACTAATCCATGAGCTCAAATGATCCCTGAATTACTTAAAAATTCCCATACCGACAGTCATGGCGTTCTCTCTTGTTTATGTTTAAATTTTCAATGAACAAAAATCTATTTTCTTTCCTTTGCACTTACTTTCATTTAAAAATAGGAAAAAAAGATGAAAAATTCTTTGTAATAAATATGCATAGTCAAGCAAAAACAAATCCCCATGTTGACCATGACCAAAATAAATAAATAAAAGTCTCATTCTGTACCAAGTCCAAGACCTTTCTGACAGAAAAGAGATAACATTTCTGATCAGTGTTTTTAAGTCATTCAAAGTTGCTTATCTTTACAATATTGGTATTATTGAGTAAGTTGTTCCCCGGCTCTGCTCATTTCACTCTGCATGAGTTCCCACTAGACTTCCCAGGTTTCTTTTTGTCATTTCTTTACCATAGAATAACATTCAATTACATTCATTTAGCAAAATTTGTTTAGACATTCATTCCCAAATTGAGAGGTACTCTTTGTTTATAGTTCAATTCTTTGCCATCATAAAAAAAGAGCTTCTCTATTTTTTGCATATGCTATATTTTGTACATTTATGTACATTTTTACATATATTCTCTTCTTTCATTGTTATCTTTATTGTATAGGCCTAGGAGTGGTATTAATGGGTCAAAGAATATACTGAGTAGTAATTTGTGGGGCAGAGTTCCAAATGGCTTTATAGAATGACTGTACACATACACATCAACACCAATGGTACATTAATGTACCTACTTTCTGATAGGCCCTCCAACATTGGTCATTTTCATTTTTTGACAGCTGTCAATCTGACAGGTGTTAAAGTGGACCCTTAAGAGTTGATTTAATTTGCATTTTTCTTATTAGTGATATGAAGTCTTTTTTTCACACAGCTATTGACAGCATGTATTAAAATTAAAAACAATAATAAAACACATATATGGAGAGAGATAAAATCCAGTGCTCAATTGACAGAGAACATACCAGCTCTATTGGGTTTCATCTGGTCAAAGTCAGCTTAATATCAGTAGAAGCACATACTCATGACAATTGTCAGACCAGAGGGAGAACAGGATGTATACAAATAATTAGCATTTATTCAGTAACTATGTCAGAATAGAATATGGCAAGAATTAATAGGACAAAGCACTATGCAAAGTATGAAGGAGGCAACCTGGATTGGGGTTTGAGGGGGAATCAGAACTATCATTTGATCTGTGCCTTGAAGAAGAACTAAGATTTCAATAGAGGAGATGTGTAAGGCATTCCAGGCATAAGGAAGATTGTGATCTAAAGGGTGGACAGAAAATACAGTACCACCACCACTTATGGCTCTGGATATAAACCTTTTACCTTACTTATATGTAAACACACAATGGAATCATTTTAGCAGCTCAGGTGTATTCCTTAGCATATCAATTCAAATTTGCAACCAGCAAACGCAATCTCACTAAATCACTTTTTTTTTTTTAGTAACTTTGGTCTTCATCTAGCCTGATATCAGATAGCATATACACAGGTACATATTAGTTATCAAGGAGAACTTGTGCACATTACTCTGTGATTATATTTTGGAAGCTTTGCTTTAGTATTTATGTTATTCTCCTCCTATCCACATGGAATGCCTTTCCCCCTTTCTTCTTTTCTAAAGTCTGCCCAGTTCAGTCTGCTTTCTCTGTGTCCTCTTCTCCAGTCACTCAGTTGATCTTGCATTCACTGTATTTCAGCATGAACTGCATTCCTGAATGCAAGGGTGCATGATAGCTTACACTGTTCTGTTTCTAGATGAAGGTTTGTCTTCCCAGTCGAAATGCAAAATTCCCCATAACAATTTTCTCTTCATGTGACTTGGCAAAGAGTAAGGCACTTCAGGAAAGGAGAGTAAGTGTGTGGGAGGCTTGTGTTGAGAAGATAAGGTCTGATCCAGTTGGCCCCAGAAGGCAGAGTAGAAATTATAGAGCCACAAATTTGGGGTCCACTTAAGGAAGAACTTGTTAGAACTGGAACTGTCCAAAAGCAGAATAAGTTCCCTTGAGAGGTGGCGAGTTCCTCCTCAATGGAAGTTTTCTAGTGGTAGCTAATCATCTTCTTGTAGAATGTTGTAGAAGGGATTCCTGGTTCAACTAAGATCAGAAAAGATGGCCTCTAAGATTCCTTTCAGCTCTTGAAATTTGGCAATATATAAAGTACTTACCGACTTAACTATATAAAGAGCAACTCATTTAGTGCTTAGCTCTTATAGAAAGTACTTGTTGAACTCTTCTGAAGGAATCTACCAGGTGAGTGCAGTAGATATAAATGTGCAAAACACATAGGATTCTTTGCAGTTCTATCATGTCTTCTTGGCAGCTCTGGGAAAGCAATAAGCATTCACCCAAACAAAGAAGGAAATCCAACAGTGCTGCCAGTGGGTGAGATGCCAGGCTTCCGAATGCATTTCAGTCTTAATTGATGTTTGTTGTTGTTGTTGTCCTTGTCCTTTTTACCAGTCCAAATCCTACCATTCCTTCAAGGTCAAGTTCAAATTCCAACCCCTAAAGGAATCCTTCTCTAAATACTCTAGCCTACAATGTGATGCTTTCCAGTCTCTAAGCCTCTGTAGTCCCATCAGAATTCATTCTTTCACATTTGCTTCTGTTTTTATTACAGTCTCCAATTATTTCCTATGAGTATTCATCTTCCTGAAAACTCCTCCAGAGTGAAGATGTTACACTTCTATCTACCCACCAAGGATAATGTGGGGATACATAATAGGTACTTAAATTCTTTTTGAATGAATATTTATGGGAGAGGAAACTATATTTTTTCAATGCTGATAATCAGTGGCCAAGACAGGCAGGCCTTAAACTTCTGGTCTCTGAGATTTTTTTCTTTATAATCTAAGCAAATTATTATGAGTCAGGGATTTCAGAGTTTTCAAACTGTCTTTTGGCAGAGCTACTCTGAAAGTCGATACAGTACAGTAGAATGCATTCTAGACCTGAAATTAGGAAAGATCTTGAGGAATTAGACATCTTCTAGCTGAGTGACCATAGCAAGTCATAATTTCTTTAAGCCTCTTCTTCTTCATCTGTAAAATTGAGAAATGACAACTTGCAAACCTACCTCATAGTGTTGTTGTAGGATCACATGACACTGGATGTGAAGCACTTTCAAACCTTGCAGGACCACATAAATGCCAAATGTGATTCCCGCTGTCAAGAGTCAACCTGTTCCATGGCTCCCTGATTTCATTTCCTCAAGTGAACAGAGCAGAACATACAACTGTAGCTACCAGTCATAGTGTCTCAATATGGTTGTAAGACTTCAAGGTGAGATAACAAGAAAAAAGAATTTAATTTGTTTGCTTAGGGGCAGAGAGAGGAATCAGGAGCAATGAGAAACAGTCAGGAGAAAAACAGATGTGGACGTAATCCACATCACCTCAGGAGGTGATGGATTGGCTCCCCATCATCATCATTATCATCATCACCATCACTGGAGGTCAAGCCAAAGATGGATGACCACTTGTTAGTGATGGTGTAGAAGGGATTCTCATGAAGGCATCAATAGTGGTAGATGATCTACTCTGAGGGCCTTTCCAACTCTGAAATTCTGTGATTCTGTGTAATGACCAAATGTTCAAGAAGCTTGGTATAAGACATGGTTCTTGCCTGCCCTCGAGTAACTCAAAATCTTGTTAGGGAAACAAAACATGAGACAAATATGAAATAATGCCAGAAAAGAACCCAGTGTCAATTTGTGTAAACCAGAAAATAACACTATAAAGTTTATAGACTGGGAACAGGAATGGTCAGTCCTATTGACTTTTGCTTCAGAATGTTTCTTGAATATCTCTTCTCTTTCATTCTCACTCATTGCCTAACTACCTAAATTAATATAACTGATTCTTCTCTTCCCCCTCCTATCTACCCTGCATTCACTTCTAGACCCAGAAAAACCTTTGACCATGTCATGCATGCTCAAGAATCTTCAAAGGTTCCCCAGGTGACCAAATATATCAAGTCTGAGTCCAAATAATGGGCCTGTTTTGGAATCAAGAATGCTTAATCTCAAATTCAACCAGTAAAAGATACTAGGCTGAGTAAGCAATATAACTTAACCTCTTAGTGTTTCAGAAAACCCTTGCACTATAAAATTTAGTTTGCTTATCTCTATCAGTGGCTAGTTTCCACATTGGACCTTGCCCTCACCAATGAAATCACAGGTCCAGATCAAACGCAAACATAACTAAAAAACCAACACCTGAATCATCCCCACATACCAGCTATTGCTTAACATGTGTATTTTAGTAACCTTATTGTCTTACTTATATGTGAAGCTCTCTCCTGCCCTTATATTTTTGTTCTTCCTACATCCCTTGCCCAAAAATGCCTTCCTAGTTCAGCTCAGATAATCTCCTCCAGAAAACCTCATCTAAGCATTCTTGTAGTTGTCCAGTTGTTTCAGTTGTGTCCCACTCTTCATGACCTCATTTTGGATTTTCCTGGAAAACAATACTGATGCTGTGTGCCATTTCTTTCTCCAGCTCATTTTATAGATCAAGAAACTGAGGCAAACATGGTTAACTGACTTGCCCAAGATCACACAGCGAGTGTCAGAAGTCAGATTTGAGCTTGGCTCAAATATATACAAATTTAGATAAGACAAGGTCTCTCCTTCTCTGGACCTCATAGGAAAGCATTTAATTGCCTTTCATTCTGTGTGCTTTACTCCTTTCTTTTATGTAACCAAAGCAATTAGGACATGGATGGCCACACAGCCAGGGATCAATCAATAAATGTTTATTATGTGCCATGCACTGTGCTAGGGATACACAAAAGCTGCTCCTGCTCTCAAAAATACAAGAAAAAATATGTTCATAGAGGAATAAATGCCATATGCAAAATACAGTTATCTGTGAAAGAGTTACCAACAATTGGGGAGGTCAGAAAACACTTCTTGAAGTAGAGAAAATTTGCTCAGAGCCTGAAAGGGAGGCTGAGGTTCCAAGAGGCAGAATTGAGGAGGGAGAACATTTCAGACACAGAGCACATCCTATGGAAGGGTTTGGAGGCAGGAGGTGGAATGTTGCATATGAATAAAGGACAGCAAGTAGCTCAGTATAGTTGGAGCACAGAGTCTACAAAAAAGAGCAAGGTGTAATCAGCCCAGAAAGATGGATAGAGTCAGCTCTCAAAGGGTTTAAAGCCAGAATTTATATTTGATCCTAGAGATATTGGGGAGCCACTGAACCTTTATGGTTCAACCTTGTCTGACTTTTGAATATCAACTTGATTGCTGTGTGCAGGGATTAAATGCACAGAAATTAGAAAACCAATCTAGGCAAGAAATGATTCGGAGCTAGATTAGTGGTGTCACAGTAGGAGCATGAAGGATATGTCTAAAGTTAGACTTGAGCTAGGCCGTAAAGGCCCAAGGACAACTGAAACATGCAAGGGGAGGGAATGAAAGGTAGGATCATAAGATCTGAAGCTGACAGGCACTTCAGAGATCACTGTATGCAACTTGTTCATTTTTCAGGTGAGGAAATAGAGGCTTCCAGAAGCTCAAGAAGGAAGCATGGGAGAACCATTAGAATGGTGTCTTGGAAGACAACAGAGCTGGTTAGCTAAGCAGACATGATGTTTCAGCCACTGAGCCCACAGGTGTTTGGGAGTTGGGAAAGGGAACCAGCAGCCCCTGAGTCCAGCAGAAGACCAATTAACTAGAAGCACTCCTGAGCTCCTCTTCATCACACTTCTTTCTCCTCTCCACTTACTTCTGCTGTTCACACCCAACAGAGGGCCCTTCCATGTTATGCTGTCAGCCCTCAGGATTTAAGCAAGCTAGGAATTCGTTTGTTCAATAGGCTCGATTAAATATCTACCATGTGCCCAGCACAGGTGATGTGGCTGGGATGAAAAGGCAAGGGCAAAACTTCGATAGTAGGCAACATGTACTACCACAGGCATTCTAGGAGTTTGGACAAAAAGATTTTTTCTAGCTGAAGAGTATCTAGGAGGCTTCAATAAGCAAGTGAAAGAGAAGTAAGCTTTCAACAGGCAGAAAGGAGGAAAGGATAGGCATTAAAAACATAACAGACAGTGTGAGCAAATGTGCTTGAAGCAGGATGGTACAAGCCATCTTCAAGATGGCTTACAGAGACTTCAGGGTCACGTAATAGAGAACTGAGATAGGTAAGGGCCTAATGGGCAAACACCTTCAATGATAAGCCTAAGGAATCTGACCATCCTTTGGGATGCAAGAGAAAGCTATTAAGGGCTTTCAAACTGGACTGAGACAAGACCAGAATCACACCTGTGTTAGAAAAATTAATCTGGCACCAAGAGCAGAAAGAGAGCACTTGTCTAACTGAAATGGGAAAGAGACCAAAAGTAAGGAAACAAATTCCTCCAGAATTTACTGAATGCTAGAGCTGCAAAGGGCTTTAGATATCATTCAAACCCATTGATCTGAAGCTCTGAGAACTAAAATGCCTTATCCAATATCACACAGTGAGTGAATCCAGACTTATTTCTTTTGATTCCAAGTCCATCATTTTGTCAACTAGACCATGCCTCCTCATCCCTACATGAGCTCCAGTAAATATTTACTCAGGACTTGCCTGTGTGGTGATAAATTTGTTACTATCTAGGGGAGAGGTCATGTAGCCTGGGCTAAGATCACAGGGGTGGGAAGAGAGATAAAGGAGACTATTATAGTTATTAAAGAAAAGCCATTAGGTTTTTTTTAAAGCCTAAATATTAAACATGGGAGGATAAATGTTGGCAGTAAAATCTCAAGTCATACATGTAGAATTAGTTGGAATCTTGAAGGAGACAGTCTAAGTCCACTCCTTTTCATTCATGAGGAAACTGAAGATCAGTGAAGTAAAAGGGCTTGCCCAAGGTCACACAGGAAGGAAGTCCCAAAGTTGAATGAACGATACTATAAACTAAAACAGGGAAGTCAGTAGGGAGCTGATTTGGGGGCAGAAACAGAAGAGTTAGCTTGGTAGCAGAGCTGTCTAGTGAAGAGCTGAAGTTGTATGAGTGGAGCTCAGGAGGGCCATGGGGCTCCTTTCTGGGTCTCTTTCCTACCACAACCAACCCTAATCCCAAAACTGTTTTTATATCCTGTATTTTCAATACCTGTGAACATATATATTGTATGCCCTCGTTCCCCCAGAACGTGAACTCCTCAAGGTTAGGGGCTATATTCACTTATGAACCTCAGACATCTTCTTCATCTATATCCACCCGATGCCTAGCACAGAGCTGGGCATGTAGGAGACACTTAATAAATGCTTGTCGGACAACTGAATTGATTATTTCCTTAAAGGCAATACTTGAAGTCATGAGATGAAGTCACTGAAGGAGACAGCTAAGAGAAGGGACATGATTATATTCATAGGGCAGGAGAAAGAAAAGCGAGCAAAGGAAGCCAGAAGGGTGGTGGAAACTTGGAAGAAATCTCCTGTTAATGGCTACATCTGAAAAGTGAAGCAATTCTACCTCCCTGCTTCTTGAACAAGACGTCTGAATCTAGGGTTGCAGCCTAGAAAAGTAAAGAGGCTAATAATACAGGCTAATAATGCAAATCAATAGAGGACTATCTCCCGAAAAATGAAAGCAAACTATGGGAACTTGTATTCAGAGCAGAAAATGAAGACTGTAAAGCTTGGGAGCTCTATATATAGACATACAGCTGTTTCTTTCAGGTGTTATAGCTCAAAGACATGCAGTGATTAATTTCAAAACTGGAAATTTACAACATTTCTGATTACTACTTTTGAATGTCTATAATTTGGCTGCTTAGTAAAATTAACTTGACATTTTTAGTGGTTGTGAGGACAATGATGCTTTTGTAAAGTGCTGAATTTCCCTCATTTACAGAGTTTGTTCTCAGCCCTAAACCAGCACAAACAAATTCTCTCCATGCAAATGGAGAGCCTTAGACAACCCAAAGTTTTGAACTCTTCTGATTTTGCATAATCTGAGTCTGGAGAGGAGGGAAAGGATCTAGTAGATATATGCTTCATTTTATACAAGAAGAGGGTTATTTATAAATTCAGTCATTTTCAAAACTGCAGAAGAGTTCACCACTATGAATCCTTTGGTGAAAAAGTAAATAATCATTTGTTATCTTTTATGTAAATATGAACTTTCTGATATTGGTTTTGCTTAAAGGGAAGTGCATGTGTAGATCCATTCCTAAAAATCTGAGTAGGATAGAATGTTAAAGCTGGAGGGAATCTTAGACAACATCTAGTCCAATTCCTTGGAAAAGGAAAAAGGAAAGAACAGAGGCCAAAGAAGGGAAATGACTTACCTAGAGTAACTGAAGGAATAAGTGGTCAATTGAATTCCATTTTCCCAAGGTATGTTGTTATCTCAGATGCCTTTAGTAGCATGTTTCCTTCCCCTCCAACTTCTATAAATAGGGAACTCTTGTTTATCAAAGCATTTACTGCAGGTTTCCTATAAGCAGCAAATCCTTCCAAAATAATCATAGGCTCATAGATTTGGAAGCTCCCTTCCTAAGGTCCTTTTTATAACTCTATCATCTAACAAATCTAAGGCATGGTGATGACACTGAGGAATCACACTTCTTATTATGAAGTGTAGGTCCTGAAAATCCAGAACTGGCGCAGGAGAAAATCACTATAGCCCTAGTGGATGACAGCCAGCCCTATACAGGCTGCCTCTGCAAAGGGAACACTTTTCTAATAGCTACTCCTATACCTGAGAGAGAGCCCCAAGATACTCTACGGGCTGACTCAGACTAAAAGCCCCCTCAAATAAAATCCAAGTGGCAGGCAGCAAAGTCCATCCTATTATTCTGTTTGTTACTGGAACGAGGTTTGGCCGTACATCCCCCCCACTTCCATCTGGAAACAAATATATCTCTTTGTCAGAAGCTGAGTATAGATTATTGGATCCCAGAATAAAAACTTACACAGAAAATCACATTTCTATAATGCTTTAAGATTTGCAAAGTGATTTCATCACAACAACCCTGTGAGGTAGGGTAATGCAAAGAACACTTTCCCCATTACGATTTGGGGAAAATGAGGCTTAGAGAGGTTAAACGACCTGACCATGGTCGTACAGCTCTCAAGAATAAGAATGGATTTGAAACCAAATCTATTTAGTCAATGTATAGTGTACTCTGACTTTATACCATGCTGCTATTAGAGTTATATAGATCTCTAAAATCATAGAGTCAAGCCTTCCCTTTTTATAGATGAGGAAATTGCAGTTCCTAAGATGGATATAATTTATCTAGTTTCAGTTTATTCGTTTTGTCAGTGAAATCTCCCTTAAGTGATTTATTAGAAAAATAAGACCCAGGCTCCCCCTAGACAAGGACTGTCTTGTGGTGGCAAGGAAGAGCAGTCACCATCAGAGCCCTCACCCCAGTACCATGCAGGCTTTTAAAACCAGAAAAGGACAAGGCAGAATTTTTCTTTCCAGGAATTAAGAGCCAGTCCAACTAACAGTAGATAAGAAGACTTATTCAAATAGTGATTTTAAAAGTGATTTTCATGGCAGATGTAAGGAATATTGCCTTAATAATTACAAAACTCTTTAACCTCTTGCAACTCAGATTTTGGCTTCTGGTTTAGATGGTCCACATCAAATAACTGCATAAACAGGTTTAAATAAAGGCATTATTTAATTAGCATCTTCAAATTATGTCAATGGAAGATTGTTGAGCAGATGGAAAAGTATGATAAAAAATCTTATTACATGAACTTTAACAAAAGCCCATGGCCAAATGCAGTCACACAAGAAGGACTACTCTAGAAGGTCCTTTTTCCAATTTTGGTTTTCACAGAATGGAAATTCAAACTTGCTATTACAAGTTCATGGATATTCTTTAGCTGATACCCAGAAACTGTACATGTACCATAGCGAGTGATGCTGTTCAAAACTCTATAGTACCATCCATGATGAATGATTCCCTCAAATCAAACATAGCTTTTACAAGATATAAAACAGGACTAAGAACTGTAAGGGACTTCACAGAATCATCTAATCTAACTCCCTCATTTTATAGAGAAAATAGGCCTAGAGAAAAGGAGTGAAGGTTTAAAGATCACACAGGTAGGAAATAGCAGAGTCAGGATTTAAATCCAAGACCTCAGACTCTAAAGGCTCTTCCATCATATCAGATGTGTTTATATATATATATTTTACATCTACTTCTCAGGGGCTGTTCAAACCTTTTCCATTGCTATGAGAGATCTTATGCTTAAAACAAAGACAAGTAGTCTGCAAATGATCACAGTAGGGAGACCAATGCATTTATTAGCACAAGTTGTCCTTCAGGATTCTGATGCGCAGGAACTGGTTGTTCCTGGAGATGGCCCCCCTGGTTTAAGCTGAAAAGAAAAGGAAACTTTTGAGTGTGCCTCAGTTAAGGACTTTAGCAAATTTCATAGTTTCTCACGATTATACTTAATTAACACACAATTTCAGATATTTTAAATGTAATAAAAATAGAGAAGAGGATACTCAGCTTCCCCCAAATTAAAAAGAACAGTTAAGCCTAAAATTCAATGAGTTCATTCTCTTCCCAAGCTGTGGCCACCATGGAGAGATATAAGGGGAAGAAAGGAGATGGAAAGTCCTATGGGAATCTAAGGAGAGAGTATCTCAGGGAATAAGGATCAATCGCTTTAATAAAACATGATAGCTAAGAAAGAAATAAGCATTAAAAATACCTTCTGCCTTTTCATAAACCTATGGCAGAGGATGAATGGTTGTAATTTAATTTAAAATATATATACATACTTCAATATTTTGAGGACTAGTGATTTGCTGGTATAGATACTTGCTATACTGACAGAGATCACAATTTCTCTGTCTTAGAAAAGTAACTTTAGCCAAAAACTTCATTCATCACTTTGAAGGCATAGTCTTTGAGAATCCAGCATCACTTCCACAATACAGTAAGAAGGACTTTAGTGGAAGAAGGGTTTGTATTTGTGGGTACAATTTAAAACTTTTTTCATTCTCCTTTAATTATAGTATATTTAGAAATTTTACTTTACCTCAAGGTTTCCTCTAGCTTTCCTTAGGATTTCATGGGTTAAAACCACTAGAAAGAGAAAAATGGAAAATCAATTTTATCTAATGTTCAGGAACTTGCTTAATGTTACCCCCTTGTGATAAAAGAAGTTGGCAGAAAAGAAACTTCTAGACATTGCCAAAAAAAGGTCAAAGTAAAGCTCTGGAATGAATCTTTGCCCCTTCCTCTTGGACAATATGGAATTAAACCATTTCAACCTCTGTGGGAACTAAGAGACTCTCAAGCTGCCACTTCCTTACTGGATACACACATGCTTGTATAGAAAAAAAGCTCAGACACAACTCTGAACATTTATCTGATGTTTCAAAGTACTTTTCTCGGAACAACTTTGTGAAGTAAGTAGTAGAAATATTATTATCTCCACTTACAGATGAAGAAACTAACGCCCTTAGGGTACAGGTGACATGCCTGTGGATAGAGTGCTGAACTTAAAATTGAGGGTCCCAAATTCAAATGCCAAGTTTACCTTTATGATCTGAAGTAAATCACTTAACCTCTCTGAGCCTCAGTTTGTTGACCAATAAATGAAAAGGCTGGACCAGATGACCTCTAAGTTCCTTTCCAGTTTTAAATATATGACCCTAAGTATCTGAGGCAAGATTTGAACCAAGGTTGTCTGACTCCCTATATAACCCTCTTGTCTGACTCCAAATATAACCCTCTTTTTGGTGTCCCAGGTGAAAGGAAAATTGTTTTATATTGCCTTTATATTATTGATCATAAACCAAGTGATTATAGATAAATAACTACAATTATAATTTTTAGTTAGACCCTGTTATTAAACTGTTTATAAGATATCAATTACAATAACAGAATATTAACCATAGTATTAGACAGGATGTAGTTTGACATATTAGAATATTATAGCAATTAAATATATTAACAAATTCTGTTGGAAGAATAAGAACTTTAAGTCTGGGTAGTTTCTAGGACTAACTAAAACACATGCAAAAGGAGCTAGGTTCATTGAAAGTGGAGAGTGTATAGCTGGCCTGATTAGGTGGTATGAAAACAACCTTGTTTTCTTCAGGTATATGATCCTTTAAAGATTTGTGCCACTATAGGCTCCCAAGGTACTGTGGCCAAGAAAGGTTATTCTGACCTAAGTAGTATGATATTTAACCTTGTCCTAAACCTGGAAGACCTTTTAGCAAATGTTTTAATCCCTTGTTATCAAAGACCATTGCATGTTTCTTAATATCCTCTGTATGTTCTGCTGTGTCAATGACTTAGGCTAATAAGCTGTCAAAAACCTATACAACATACTATTGAATATCTATATGGGGTCATATCACAAACTGGGTGTGGTAAGATCTCCAGCTTTAATTTTCCACAATTAAAGTTTGGATCTTCAGCTCAGAATTATGACCCCAAAATTTCTAGATTTCTACCATATGATACATCTCCAGAAACAGAGAGGTACTGCACTAGATTTAAGGGAGTCAAACCTACTAGGTTTATCTCAAGCTCTATCACTCATTATCTTTGGGACCATAGTACCTTAGCCTTCCATTTCTAGATTAATTCTCTCTTCAAAAAAATGAAGAGGTTGGAGAATATGACTTCAAAGAACTTTCCTCTATTCTTGGGTATATAAAGATTACTAGCTGGGTTCCAATAAACCATTAGGCCTACAAGAACCTTGTAGGAAGAACTGAAAAGAAATTAGATCTTTTTTTTTCTATTTCTTTGTAAAAACAAAATTAGATGATTAGCATGAATGATATAATAACAGTTTCCTACGCTTCATCAATCATGCTACGAGCCTCAAAAAAGAAGTTTTTAAGTAGAGATGCAGTTTAGAGGCAATTCCAAAAACTGCTGGGTAAGGGCTGGGAAAACTCTCCTTGCTTTGAATTCCTCCAGTTGCTAAACATGGCCCAGAATATAGCTTAAAGGTAACTGTATGCTCTGCTAACAAAGCCCAAGGTTGGAATGAACTCACCAAATTAAATTCCACCCTTTAAATGGCTTATTCAGTACAAGGGCAGAATGTCGAGCTTGATAAACAAATATGAGTGGCTGTTTCTTGCCCAACAGCACTTTTCATCAGATGATTTCAAAGCCTGTTTGAATTCTATGTTTGGGGGAGGGATGTAGGCATTTTTTCACTGAGCAAGATAAGATTTTAATGCAATAAAGTCACTTCTGATAAGCTTCCCATCTCTTTCTTCCATCCCTCTACCAGCATGCTGAAGAAGTTAAAATCAATTATTACAAACCCCCAAATGTATGTCATCAAATACCCAAGGCAACCCTAATGAGGAAAAATGGGGACAGAATTCTGCCACTCCCATGGAGCCATGTGGTCAAAATCTGGGAGGAAAAAAATCAAAACATCTAGATACCTTGAGTGCTTCAAAAGAAGGAAGGAAAATATGGACTGTTTTGCTCTTGCTTTTTTATACATACAGCTCATTTCTATAAAGCATTCCTTCATAAGAAAGTTATAAAACCATTAGTACAAGTACTGTTACCCTTATTTTCATAGATGAAATTATTGGAATAGTATGGCCTAATTAAATAAGCACTAGACATGGGGATCAGAAGACTTCAGTTCCCATCAGTCTTATCATTTCTTCCTATATGACCTAGGACAAGTTGCAACCTCTTTGATCCTGTTTCCTCATCTGTAAAGTAGGGAACAATACTTGCTCTACCTACCTCAAAGGTTATTCTGAAGAAAACCTTAAAGTACTGCATAAATGACAAGTCTTATTTAATAACTTGTCCAAAATCACACACATAAGTGGTAATGTCAGGACTCAAAATCAAGCACTTTTCCCATAGCGCAGTCAGATTCCCAAAAGGTTTGGCTCAACTCCCCTCCAAATCTACAGAATTAGAGCAGCTGATGAAATAAGTCACATTTTTAAATATAATTTAAGTTCTGACAACCGTCTCTCATTTGCACTTCTTCACATGGTTACCTTTCAGTGCTTAGCATAGTGCCTGGTACATAATAAAGGCTTTAATAAATGCTTACTGATTGATTGATGGTAGTATTTTATACCAAGTGCTAGGGTCTATCAAATTTCCATTTCTAGATTAATTGTTTCTTGAGACTGCCACGATATTCTAAGTAATGACTCAACTATAGAGTCACCAGAAGCCAGTTCTGGAAAATACAGGGGTACGCACCCCAAACACCATCTTGATGAAGCTAACTCTATTCATTGCCAAATCCTGTTATTTAATTTTTATTTTTATATCAGAAGGCATCCATCGAATGTGGGAATTGAAAAACAAATTCACAGGGATGCCTTCATTTGAATATATCACAATCTATTTAAGAGATATTTACTTAGGTAAGCTATTTGGGGAATACCTAACTCATTCTGTAACCCTGAACAGTCACTCCCTCTCTGTGGGTCTCAGTTTTCTCATTTGCCAAATCAGGGTACACAGTGAGGCAAAACAAAACAAAACAAAACAAAACAAAAAAAAAAAAAAAAAAAGAGAGAGAATTCTGTCAAACCCTGGCTCTGTTACATACTACCTATATATGACCTTGAATGAGTCACTCTATGTTTCTCTATTTTTTTTTAAACCTTTATCTTCTGTCTTGGAATCAATATTAAGTATTAGTTCCAAGGCAGAAGAGCAGTAAGGGTTAGGCAATTAGGGTTAAGTGACTTGCCCAAGATCACACAGTTGGGATGTGCCTGAGACTAGATTTGAACCCAGGACCTCCCATCTCTTTGGCTCTTTATCCACTGAGACACCTAGCTGCCCAGACTCTCTATTTCTTAGCTTTAAATTTATCTTTAAAATTTTTCACCTATACTAGATAACCTCAAAAGTTCTTTCTAGCTATTTTCCAGCAGAGGAAGAGATTATGGCTTGGACCACTCAGACAGATTATTTGCAGGAACTATCCAATTTCCATTAGAATCCAAGGTTACCTCCCTCAATAGTTAACAATATGGCCGAAGGAAAAAGCAGTGGTTTAGTAAATATGAGTCTTATCTTCTAATCTTTAATGATCTGGGTGTGAACAAGGGCCAGTCACTAAACCTGCTAGTCTCCACAAGTGTTCTTGAAAACCAAGAGATTAGAAAGGATTGCATAAATGCAAAGTGTTACCAGTTCAGCCCCTCCTTAGCCTACAATGGCTGAAAGAGGAAGGAAGAAATACCTAAATTTCTATTCCCTAGCTGGGTTTCTCCATGAAATTATGCTATGTGTTTATATTCATAAGGGTCACTGGCAAATGGGGATTTAACAAGCTTCCCCATTTTCTAGTTCAAATCCTGCCAGTCTCATGGCAGTCTCTTTTCATACACTTTCCAAAGGCAACCAAGGTATATTCCTACTCAGAAATAAACTCCACCTTCTGCTCTTCAGAAATGGCCCAGAAACTTTTGGCTTTATTAGGACTCAGGCATGAGGCAGGATTCCATCTCTAACTGAGAAAATGCTGAAATAATGGCCTGAAGGGAGGGATGGGGGGTGGGAGGAGGGGGTGGAGAGAGGCCCTAAGTCAGCAATCTTCCTAAGATAGAGGAAATGGCACAGTTAATGCGGAGCAGCTTCAGGAGGCCATTGTGCTGACAATAGGAATGAACATAATAAACACCACTGACATGGCACCTAATCTTTGCAAATACCATGACATATAAGATTTGATGATTAAAAGACCTTAATACAATCTCAACAAAAGCAATAGTCAAAAACAGCTTGCCCCAAAGTACAAAGCAAAGAAACAGTTTATAAATAAATAGGAAAGACTGGAAGTTATCTGAGTGTAAACTTTTACATACGCTGATCGAAGATGACTTTTTCCTGATGTTTCCTCAGCTGTAAATGTCTAGCTGTACTAAATAGTTTCTTCTCTTGCTCAGAAACTTTCTTATGCAGTCGGCTGATTTCAGCTTTCATTTCAGCAATCTACAGAGGAAATAAAGATATTGTTGACCTCTTTTTTTAGGGCCCAATGGTCTGTTAAGTGTCAGCACAGAATAAGATATCTAATGAGGAGTATTAACAAATAGCAATTATCCTTTTTTGTCTCTTCCCATGATAACTTGCATTTTCTATCTTGCATGATTTTCACATTAACCTCTTAATGTCCTTGAAAATGGCACCAGGAAATAATCCTTCTGGCTACCTTTTCAGATGGTACACATTTATGAATGGTGGCCCAGGACACTAAAAGCCAATATTCCAAAGTAGGGACTATTTACTGGAACCACAGCTTCTTGTAGAAGCAGGTATGTTTTTGGCATTCAAACAACATTTGAAATATGGGCTGTGTTCTTTTTTTTTTTTAAACCTTTACCTTCTGTCTTAGAGTCAATACTGAGTATTGGCTCCAAGGAAGAAGAGTGGCAAGGACTAGGCACAATGGGGGTCAAGTAACTTGCCCAGGGTCACACAGCTGAGAAGTGTCTGAGGCATGGGCTTTGTTCTGAATGGGATTTTAGGCAGCCCTCAACAATCCTAAAGATGGCTTTGCTGCATGAAAATAAAACACTAAGCAATATTAAAAGCAAAGATCTAATTAATTATATTCAGAAGGAGTACTACATAGCAAAAAAAAAAAACAACAACAACAAACAACTTATCAGGTTTCTTGAGAAGACAAATAAATCTCTGTGACTGTTTTATGCTTCTCAGTGGGCTATGAGCACAGTCATCATGTAGTATCAACAGGGTTGGGATCAGAAGGCTTAGGTTCTCCTCCTGGCTTCAACATTTACTAAATGTGTGGCACCAGGCAAATCACTTCATCCCTCAGGCTTCAGTATCCTCCTGTATTTAAAGAGGGCATTGACTGAGCCTAAAGCTCTTCATAATTTAAATCAGCTTTCCCTCAGTGCCCATACATAAGAGACAAGACTGTTAGAAGTCAACTTAAGGGGCAGCTAGACGGCTCAGTGGATAGAGAGCCTGGCCTGGAGCCAGAAGAACCTGGATTCAAATGCTTTCTGGCTATATGACCTGGGCAAGTCACTTAACCTCAACTGCCTAGTCCTTATCACTCTCCTGTCTTAGAACCAATATTTATAAGGCAGAAGGTAAGGGTTTTAAAAAAAAAAAAGTCAATTTAATATTAAGTATGGGGTCTGAATATGCCAAAGACCGTAGAGTATTCTTAGGAGCTTCTTAGTTGTACATAGTTCCTCCCTGGGGAAGAATATATTGGAATGAAAATGACACCTTCAAGGAATGGTTAAAGATCACTAGGTTAGTAGATACATGGCAAGCAATATCTTCGCTAAGTATAGAAAAATATTTAAGGTCCATAGAAACTGCACCCTAAGAGATGAAAATGAAAAGTTCAACACCTGGAACAGGGAGACTGGGAGACCTTTGGGGTGGGGGTGAGGGGGGGTGGAGAATGAGGCACCTAACTGGAATGGTTTAAATGAATTTTCACACTGAAGTCAGGGGGTACTCTCTATATAGTTCCTTCCAAACCTAGAATGCTCTGAGACAGAACAGCTTTTTTGGAAAAAATTAAATATGCATTCTTTAAGAGAATAGTAAATCAATCATTAAGGTAGGAAGATCTGAAAAATTACCTTTTTCCTCCATAATCAATCCAAAAACCCGCTATTTCATGAGGCTTCAAAGTATGCAAGTTAGAAGCAAGCTAGTGTCTAAATGTCCCAAAGAAATATTACAGGTTAGTCCCTCAATAGTTCACTACCTCACAAAGTGCCTTGGAGATAAGTTGTTTATTGCAAAGTGATCCAGAGGCCTACCTACTCAAAACGTGGGCTGCTTTGTTTCTACTGAAGGACACAATTTCATTGTGAGGAGACAGTATTCACTTATGCACTGCCCTGTGCTCAAAGAGTTCATATTTCCTCTAAAGAGATTTCAGAGACATTAGGGAAATCTCAAGACCACAGCAGGAGTGGATAATGGCTTCATACATAAGTTTCACCTTGAAATACTATCTTTTTCACTATAGTTTTGCTACATTTTAGAAGTTTAAGGGATAGCCAAAGATTTTTACACTAAAAGAATTCTAATACATGGTAAAATTCTCCTCTATCTAGTATTTGGCAAGATCCAAAAACTTGGAGAAAAAGGAGAAAAAAATCTTTCAAACCAACAAAGTTGAGAGCTATTTCTTTCTTCTTCAGGTTAGTGCTCCCAAAGAAGCTGAGAACTCTACCAATGTACATTTTCTACTATAAATATAGGTTATCCTGCCCAATAAGGTTAGGACCATATTTTCAGTATATTCTAAACAAAACTTAGCAGAATAGAAATGAAAACTAAAAGAAAAAAAATCCAGAGAAAGGTAACCCAAATGGTCAATGGGATTACAGAGGGGACAGGATGATAAGACTAAAAAGACAACTCTTTATTAGGGTAAGAACAGAATGAAGGCCTAGGATAAGGGCAACCATATATATATTTGTCAAATTCCAGCAAACCAGAAAAAAACCCTTAAATTTTGAGAAAGGTAAAATTTTAAATAAACGAGGCCCTGCTTCACAGAATGAGTAGTAAACAACTCATTACAGAAAAAGATGATACAAGTCAAGTATGTAAACAGATTAAAGGATTTCAATAAATTCATAGATGACAAATTTAATGGCAATATCACTCAATTAAACAAACATTTACTGAGCATCGAGTATATGTACAAAAAAATGAGTAAGATATGGTCTATGCTTTTAGAGGAACAGAAAGTACATATGAAAAGATAATCACAAAAAGCAAATGATAAATAATAAATGACTAATACAGGTCTTTTTTGGTTAACAGGATTCTCAACTAATAGCCATGTCATAATACCATCAACTCTGAGGCTTATATTGTATGTATGGTCCATACTACACAGTGCCAAAAATGTTCTTTAATCACCACCTGTGCTTGGTATTACCTCTAAGACAGGTACTCTGTAGGATAGTGTGTGGAAGAATGAGCTATAGGTGTTTGAGAGGGGCTAGGAGAGGGGATATGTTCAAGGCATAGTGTGTAGACCAATGTGTCTAAAGAAGATAACTTTGGAAGTAGATAAAACTGGATAGTAGGCTGTGGACAATCTATGGAGGGTCTTAAATGTCAAAGTCTTAAATCTTCAGGTTGCCATTCTAAAGAGTAATTATGTTCTTCTATGAGAGGGGGCCACTGTTAACAATTAGGAGGAATCCCTGGGGCAAAGCTGGTTGGTGAGTAGTTAAGAGAATGTGAGAAATATCAAGAATGCCCTACTATTTTCCAACTATTTGAAGTTTAGCCATCCTGTAAGATTTAGTTTCATGCCTCTTCCCTGAAAACACTCTAGGCACACTAAATTCACTTTTTGCTTCTACTATTTAACATATACTGCCCTATATGGACAGGCCTCAGAGTCCTTATATTGAAAGCTCTTGACAAAAAAGAATATATCTTATACTTCTCTGTACACCCTTACAAAACTAATATGAGTGGTGTTTAGTAAAGAGTTGAACGAATGAATAGAAGGATTGTTGCCTTACCTGTTAAAACCAAAAGATTCTGAAATTTGACCAGAGCTCAGTCTCCCCACGCTGACTATGCATTTCACAGATGTATCGAATATATTTGTATTTTTTTAAAAGACACTTTTCTCTTTAAAAATGTATGTCTTTGTCACTCCATAAAATTGCATACCTGATTAGAGTGAGTAGGACAGTGGCCCTTTATGGGAAGGGAAACTCTCCAGAGAAGCTTCAATAAACGAGCTGCCTCTTCTAATATCTGCTGTGCTGTATTAACACTGTCAGAAAAACGATTCAGAGGCGCTTGGTCTGGAACCTATATTGTAGGATTAGAAACATGTTATATTTTGACCTGAAATGATTATGAAAATGTAAGCTTTAATTAGTGGAATAAATCCTTGTGCTGTGATATTGGTGTTTAATATGATGAAGAAGAGCATGGCGCCAGGAGAAGCTCCCTAATTTATGGGCTTTAAAGACTACTGAATTATACATTATAGAAAAATTTGGGGGGATTTAAACCAAATCAATAATTGTGATTAATAACTGGTTGCACTTACTGTATTTACTAGGACATGAAGAAAATGCTTGGCAAGACTTGTCTTCTTCATTTGCATTTCATGGCAGGCAATTTGAAAGTCAAATGATGCCAGACATTAATTTAAGCAATGTAGATGTATCCTTCTTTAGCAGATCCTTTTAAACTGTTCTATTTAATGTTGAAATGACTATCAAGTACCCATAAAATATATTTCCCTCTGCTGACAAAACAGGAAAAAAATGGCCCTGATGTGAAAAAAAATACAAGAGACAGCAAAAGACACAGAGAGATGCCCTCCTGCACCAGCAAGACATGTCTTGCTAAACTGATGCCTTCTGTCAGTTGAAAATAACTAGTTAAGTGGCTTCAAGTCTTGCCTTTGGGCCTCTTGGTTGGTTTTTTTGCATGTATAAAATGAAGAAGCAGCAAAATACAGATGAAAAGGCAATAGGCTTAGAGATTAAAAATCTGGGTTCAAATCCTGGCTCAGATACTCAGCCTCAGGTTTCTCATCTGTAAAGTGATAAATTTGGACCAGATTATTTCTAATGTCTTTTCTACTTTTAAATCCTATGAACTTATCTATAGCTGCACAGATTCATGGGGAGCTGTTTCAAAAATTGTAAAGTGCACCATGAATACTCAAAATAAAAAGACAAACAAGACAGTGCAACTTCTCATAAGGGAGTTTTGATGAGCAACTCACTAAATGGGTTTGCAGACCCAGAGAATAGGCGGGCCCCCCAAAAAAATCATTAAGCTGCTAAAGCAAGATATTATAACCTTAGGGAACAGCCTCTATTTATATCACCTAGGCAAATTAATAGTAGCCCAGAGGCCTAAGAGAACCTATATTATGAGCAACTAAAATCATTTGCTAATATGAACCAAAAATGTAAAGCTAGGAGTAGTGCTGTACTAAGAGAGATTAAGCCTAACACCTCAGTTAGTAGTAAAGACTTAAGGGGTTTTGTTTTTAATCTCTCTGCAAGGCTGGTGTGCACTGGGTCTATCTTCTAGAAACACAAGTTACACAGTATGCATCTGAAATATGTACTTCTTCCTTGGAGGCAAGCAGTATTAACCCCATTTGAGAGGGGAAGAAATAAAAGACCCAAAGAAGGCTGAGATTTCAAGGCCACAAAGTAGAGTTTTGTGGTGATTTGGGGAAAGAAAAGGGGAGAAATTCAGTCTGATGCAATGAAGTTCTATTCAACAAATACAATGGCTAAAAAAGCAAATCATATGAGTACTGTAAAAGGATTACTATAATTCGGTACAGATTTGAAAAGAAAGTCCACACACATGCAGCATCAGAAGTTGATCCTGTGCCAGTGTCTATGATTTCTAAGGTATTCATATATAATCCATAAATGTTCTAAATCTAACTAATTGAATCTTTTTTTCCCTTTAGCATTAATAATCTTTTTACCTTTAATCCATTTTCCTGGTCATGGGGGCCAGAAATGGCTTGAAGATAAGCTTCCATTTCTGAAAGTAGCTTCTGGCCTTCACAAATTTGCTTACATAAAGCATTATAGTCTTCGATCAACCCCAGGATGTGACGTCCACTCTTGTTGGCCCACATTCGATGACTAGGAACTAGGCGGGGAGAGCAGGGTGTACTGTTTGTGGAGCTGCTGCTACAGCAGGAAGAGCTGTCCAAGTCCCCTCCAGATATTTCTGTCTTTTCTGAAGTAGAGAAATATATATTCTAATATCTTGCTTTCAGGAAGGGGCACATTTTTTTCACTAAGTTTACAAAAGCACAAAGATGGAATTCTGAATATTCTTAGATTTAGGACAGGAAAAATCCCAGTGCTTTTCAATTTTCAGGTTACATCATTTCTCTAGGATAACTCCCTATAGCCATTAGCTGAAATCCTATCAAGCTCTAATGGAACCTGACTGCATGAAGCTTTCCCCAATTTCCATAAAAGTGCTATCACTCTCTTCTGAATCCTTACATTTATTATTCTGCCTTGTATTTTTAATCTTTTGCATACAGGTCTTATTTTTTCTATCAGACTCTTTTTAGAACTGTGTATTACCTTCCCTAAAACAGGGTCCGGCACATAATAAGTGCTCGACAAATGTCTAAATCAAGGAAGTACCTGATTTGGGCAGCAGTCCCAAACTGTGATCTGACAGCTCACATCGTTCTTTGTCTTCTGTGGAGGGTTCTTTATCAACTGTGAAACCCAAAATGAAAGGAAAAAGAAATGAATTCAAAGCTGACATTTTATTGTAAGACTGAAGTGTAGACTTAATCTAATACTTAGCCTTTATATTGGGCATTAGAGTTTACAATTAGAAGCTTACAATCTAAAGATGGAGACAAACAATAACTAGGCATTTACAAAATATATGTAGAGTAAATGGAAAGTAATCTCAAAAGGAAGGCACTAGAAGATGGAGGGACAGGAAAAGGACTGAAGCAGATAGGACTTAAGTTGAGTCTTGAAAGATCTCAGGGAAACTAAAAGATGGAGATGAGGAAAGAAAGCCTTCCAGGAAATAGGAGACAACCCATGAAAAAAACATGACTACCAGAAATGGACTATCCTGGGTGAGGAACAGCAAGTATAATTGCGTGCTAGATCTAATACATGATGAGGTATAAAGCCTAATGCTAGAAAAGGAGAAAGGGACCAGGTTGCAATAGGCTTTTTAAAAAGTCAAATAGAAGTATCTAATTTTTGAGATAATAGGAAGCCACTGCAATTTACCGAATATCCTAAAACAGTTGGTCAAACCTGTGCTTTCAGAAAACTGCTTTGGCAAACACTGAAGGGCCTGTAGGAAATCAGGCACATTCATATACCTTCAAAAGAGCTATTAATTGGTCCAGTCATTCTGGAAAACAATTTGAGACCATGTCCCAAAAATTACGAAATTATACGTACCCTCAGGCCCCACAGTACCAATGTAAGGACTATATTACAAAGGGGAAAAAAAAGGAAAAGGACTCAAAAGTACAAATAGTTATACCAGCTCATTTTTATAGTAAAGACCTGGAAATTAAGGGAATATTCATCAACTAGGGAAAAAGTGAATAAATTATGATATAAATTATGGCATATGAGTGTAATACATACTATTTTGTCTGTATAATAAATCAAGAAAGAAAGAGTTGCAAAGAAACCTGGGAAGATTTGTTTGAACTAATAAGTGAAGTGAGCAGAACTGGGAAAACAACTTTAAAAGACCTAAGAATTCTGATCAGCACAATGATAAAGCATAACTCCAGAGCACCTATAATGAAGCATACTACCCATTTCCTGACAAAGATGTGATGGAATCATGGTGTAAGATAATAAATATATATTGGACTTGGCCAATGCAAGGACTTGTTGATATTGTGGAAGTTTGGGTTTTTTTTAATGGGAAGAGAATGCTAAGAGAGAGAAAAATGATTTTTGTTCATTGAAAAAACTTTTAAAAGGTAATTTTGGCAGCTTGATGTGGAATGTAGAATAAAGAGAGATTTGAAGTGGGATAACCAATTAGAATACTATTACAATAGTCTAGGCAAGAAGTGGCTCACTAAGGAGATGGCTGTGTGAGTGGAAAGAAGGGGACATATGCAAAAGATTTTGTGAAGATATAAACAAGAATTGGCAACACATTAGATATGTGGGTTCAAAGTGAATAAGGTATTCAATGCTACACACTTGTCTGGAGTATAGGGTTGCTGCCAATAATAGAAAAGTTTGAAAGGAAAAATGATTTCTGTGTTGCACATGTTGCGTATAAGAAGCTCACAGGACAACCACTTCTAAATGTTTAAAAGGCAGTTAGTGGTATGAGACTAGAGCTTAGAAGAGAGAATAGGGTTGGATATTTAGATTTAATAATTATCAGTAACTGAACCCATGGAAAATTATAAGATCACCAAGTAAGACAGCACCCCAGAAAAAGCCTTAGGATATAACCCAAAATTAATAGACATGACTTGGATGAAGATTCAGCCAGGAGACCTAGAAGGGATCAGATAGGTAGGAAGAAATCACAAGAGTAGAGATATAAGAATATGATCATCCACAGTGTTGAATGTTGTAGAGATCTCAAAGAGGAGAACTGAGAAGAAGCTAGTGGAGACATTTGATCTTCATAACAGGGGAAACAGGGGTCCCCATTTTAAAAGTGAGGGCTCAGAAAAGTGAAATGATGTGCATAAGTTCAGATGGTCATTAAGCGGCAGGCTTGGATCTGTAACCCCTACTATGGTGCTACCCTTTCTACTCTCAGAGGAATGAAAGGATTGTTTTGATTAAAGGAAAAGAGAAAAATGAGCTGTATTGCCCCAGTTGAATAGCTTTACTGAGATGTCAGAATTATATGGTGCCAACCTATTAGAGAAGTCATTTGCTTTTTTGGAAAACACATAGCAGCTGCTGAGAAGGATGGGCAGCCAGTGGCCTTTAAATATGAACTTTAAAAAGTGGCATACATAAATACAAATTTCAAAAATACCTCTAAAAGAAGAAACCCTGCTGCCAGACGACGCTTTAATTCTAACTCACAGCTGCCCAAATTTTACTTCCATGTTTTGGTAGGAGAATATCTTAAGTCATATTAATTTTAAAGATATTCTCAACATATTTTTCAGTAGTAAAACCTAAATCCAGACCTCAGCAAATTTGGAAAGGAGGTGACCTTTTTTCTTATCATCATGGATAGGACCTTACAAATCACCTTATCCAAATCCCCTTCAATTTACAAGTGAGGATACTGAGGCTGACAGAGAAGTAACTTCTTCAAGGTCAAACAGACACAAGAAGCAGAGCCTTGAGGAGAGAATGCAGAGAAGTGAGAAGAGAAGGTATTATAGGACTTGTTAAACAAGTAAGACCTATATAAATAACCTAATAGAATATCCCAGCTTTCAAACAATTTATTGATTCCACAAGAACTACTACATAGCAGAATAGTACAACAAAAAGCAGTACTAGATTTGGAGTCAGAAGATCTGTTTCAAATCCCACTTCAGATGTTTACTAGTTGTGTGACCTTGAGCAAGTTATTTAACCTCTCTGGGCCTCAGTCTCTTTATCTGTAAAATGAAGAACTGGGACTTGATGGCTTCTAAGACTCCTTCTAACTGTAAATCTATGATCCTCTTAAGTCTAGAAAGCAAATTTACAGAAAATAGGTTTAGACCAGTATCTTGCACCACATGCCAATGCTATGCTCCAAATGAATAAGATATTTAGATAAAAAAAAAAAAAGGTCACTTCATAAAAAAATAAAATTAGAACAGACAGAAGTATTTTTCAGAGCTACGGCTGATTAAGAATTCACAAGAAAAAAAGGAATACATACATAATTCTGATCAGAAAAGACAAAAAAGGTTACTTCTATTATACAAGGTGTTTCAAAAGTCTTAGTGCAGTCATAAGCTTTAATTGCTTAAAACTGCACTAAATTTTTAGGAACACTTTGTATGAAATTTAAAAGCTTTTGCACAACTAAAATGAAAATAGCTAGAAGGGAAACTGTGTGGGAGAAATAAAATCTTTCCATCAAACATCTTTGATAAAAGCCTCATAGCTAAGACATACAGGGAATTGAGACAAAAGTTATAAGACCAAAGAGTCGTTCATCAAAGTTGTCAAATAATATGAACAGTTTTTTAAAAAAAGGAAATGCAGACTCTCAACAACCATAGGAAAAAAATGCTCCAAATCACTAAAAGAAAATCAAATTAAAATACTGAGGTTTATTTTTTTGGTCCAGATCTCTGATTTCACTGGAAGGGATGGGAAAACAGAGTGGTATGAGAGATCTCAGCTCTCCTTCCACCAGTTCAGATCCCAGCAACTTATCTAAAATTTATAGATACCAAGACACTCACAGCAGCACTTTCAATGATATCAAAAAAGAAAGGAAGGAAGGAAGGAAGGAAGGAAGGAAGAAAAGAAAGAACATAAAGCAGATGCCCATTTGACTGGGAAGTGAATTAATTAAGATGCATGAATGGAATGGAAAATTACTGTATCATAAGAAATGAGTATGAAAAAAACAGGAAGACTTATGTGAATTGATATAGAATGCGAAAAACAAAACTAAAAGAAAATGCACAATGACAACAAAAACATTCATGAAAATAACACCAAAAGGGTTCTACATTCATTAAATGCAGTTACCAATCTTGGTTCCAGAGGACAAATGACAAAATATACTTGCATCCTCAAGACTGAGGGGTTCCGAACATCACAAATTCTCTGTGTTACTGAGATGTACTTAAATTGTTTTTGTTATGAGCAAGGGTTCTGTGGAATGGTGAGTGGCTGCGCCCCAAAATAAATAAATAAATAAACCAAAACAGCTCCAAGTTTTTTAATAAGAACAAGAAGTGAATTGAGAGTCAAAAGACCTGGCGCTTCCAGTCTCTATTTTATCACTTACTACTTGTATAACTTTCAATAAATCACTATTTATCTCGACTTATTTCACCATTTGCAAAAGAGAGCAAGTACTATCCACCTTCCAAGAGTATTTTGAAAATCAAATAATGCATGAAAAACATAGCCATTTAACTCTAGTTTTCAGGTCCTTCTATGAAAAAAGAGTTTGTACTAAATGATCTCTAATGTCCTTCTAATACTAGCATGCTATATTTTCTAAGATTGTATATTCTAGATTTCCTTTCAGTTCAAACATTCTACATTCTAATATTATATGTTCTATGTTCTATGCCACCTCTAACATTTTATGGCCCAATTCTTCAAATTCTTAATATTTTCTGAAGAAAATGGCAGAGCTAAGAAAGAGGTCCATCTCTAGATATTATCTGAGTTTAAATCCTATGTCATACAACACAGGACAACTAAGTGACATAAGAATATAACCTTGACAGATCATTCCCTGGGCTTTATATGAAATCTACACAGCTCTGTGTTGGATACTACAGGCCCAGTATGTATATAAACAGTTTACTAAACTTCTCTCCAACTGGAGTGGCTCCACCATTACTGTCTGACAGAGATGCAAATAAAGATAAAATATGCCTCAAGAATATAAGGCTAGAAAATGGATTACATAGTGTGTTCACTGATTGTTCTTAGGAAACACAGTGGCAACTGTAGCAAATGCTACCCTTGATATACAGATGTTAGAGTAAATAGCCTTCAGCTAAACCAAATTTATGGAAGCTTAACCTAGTTTCCATCACATGCAAAATCTGTAGTATTTTGCAACTAACAGCTGGAAACTCTGAAACCCACTATTGCCAGCTCTCATAGGGTAGGCATTCAAATAGGGAAAGTAGAAAGCATGAAAACAAACTCCCAAAGAGCAAAAACTTAGAGCATGTTCACATGTTAGGCCTGGTACTGGGAAATATGGGCTTTTTGGCCAGGGCGCAGTTCATGAAGGAATCCTAGTCTGAGAGGCTACAAGGGATTTCCCCCATTTGTACAATTCTATTATAAAATTATTCTTTGCTCCAAGCATGATGTAGTGAGAAAAGCAACCAGCTGGTAATCAGAAGAAAGTTCTAAAGGTTTACCAATCTTCTTAATCTCTCTAGACCTCTCTCTTCATTGGTAAAGTGAAGGATAATAACATAGAATGGTTGTGAAGATCAAAACAGATAACAGAGGCAAAGGACCTTTTAAAATGTAACATGCTAAATAAGTGAAGGGGGTTATTAAAATTTCCTTTACTTATACTGTTTGCTTTGATCACACAACCAACTTAGCTTTACTGGAAATCAATAGCTTCCAAAAATGAAGAAATGGAGACACAGAGATTAGAATGACTTGATGAAGGTCACAGAGAGACAAGAATGGGACTAAACTCCAAACCTCCTTCTGTTAGGCTCTATTACCTACTTTAAAGAGTCATGTTGGAATTTTTAAAAGTAAGAACTTTAAAATATAAAGTTAGAACAAAGAAGTTATCACCAAAAGGAATCTCAAGACATAATCTAATCTAATAAAACCCTCTTAAAGAAGAAGAAATTGAGGATCAGAATGGTAAGGAGGCTTTCCTGAGGTCAAGCAGATAGTCTTTAGTAGAGGCAGAATTAAACATGAGATCTCAGCATCCAATGCAATACTCTAGGCCTGCCTGCAACAGAAATTGGCAAACATGCACAGCTTTAAGTGAGGTAGAAGAATAGGAACATGCAGGAATCTTTCAAACATCACAAGTGCCTGGGCAACACTATGCTGGAATTCTGAAAGAACTAGATTTAAAAAAAAAAAAAAAGCATCCTACCATTATTTCCTGGACAAAGCTGCCATTCTTTGCTAGGAAGGCTAGGAGTCACTGTAGTTATAGCATCCTCCCCCTTTGAAAGCTGTTCCTCTAACTTGCTCCTCAGGGCATTATTTGTCTCGATGCTTCTTTCTAGTTGAACCCGCAAATTCTGTATCTCTGTCAGGAGTTCGTGCAAGTCCAGAAGATGGTTTTGCTCTTTTCTGCATTCCTCAGACATATCTTGTCTAGGTTCTGTGGCATTTTATGAGAAGAGACTTATCTTTTCTAATTAAAAGGTCAGTCATCCCAGGAACAAGAATGGTTAAGGACATAACTACCTGTATATTCCTTTTACTAACAACCAGTTATAGCTAAAATAATGACGACTTAAAACCAAAAATATTGGCAGACATAATTGCTGCTATTGCATATGCTTAATAAGGGCCAAAAATTAATTTCACTTCTGGTGATAAAAGCTAGCAAATTGCCCACCAAAATCTAAAAGTTATGTCTAGTAGTAATAAAATCTATTTGGGCTAGAATTAGCAAATGAAAAGGGCCATTTTTTAAGACACCATATAGCATAAAAGGCACAACAGAGAGGGTAAGGAAAGCAACTTTAGGAGAAAGTGATAATTATGATATGACTCTGCAAGATAAACTTTCAACTGGAAAATGAGTTTTTTAAAAAGCTCAACACCATAAAATTTAAACTGAGGACATCAGGGCTTAAAGAGTGATCTAAACAAATTACTATCTTTTAGGGAAAGGGGAGAGAATAGTGTACTCTCTGATAGTATCCCGACACAAACAAAATCACAAATAAATGAAATATTGCATCATGTGAAGCTAATGAAATTTAACTAATGATTTAAGACATTCTTATGCTTCCTAAAAGAGACTGTTAAAAAATACTATTCAGTGCTTTACAACATCATCTCATGCCAAAGAGTGTTAATGCCATTCTTCTCCTTTGAGGGCTCCCATCTCAGTATGACTCCGATCTGACCCGGTTTAATTTAAAATGAGATGAGCTCATGGCTCCAAATACCTATCTGTCTTCTGTTTGCTTCTTCCAGCTTTTCATATACCTTGAGTTCAACTCGGAGTGACTGCAATAATTTGGCATTCTCTGAATACTGTCGTTGCTGAACCTTCATTTCTGTCTGAATCCTTAAAAAAAAAATGCAGTGCAGGTTAAATTAAAAGATAGTTAAATTTGACTTATTTTTACATAATGATGTGAACTTACATATGAATTACCCTTTCATGGGACCACCTTATACATATAACTATCCCTGATTTGGGTGAGAACTATAATATGTACATAACTGAAGGAAAGGCCTGGCTTCAGTGAAACATAAGGCTCTCAGCTAAAAACAGTGTTGGTAAACCTTTTAGAGAGACTGCATACCCAAACTGTACCTTCAAGTCACCTGTGAGCCCTCACATTACCCCAGACAGCAGAGGGAGGAAGTACTCGTTGTGGGCTACTGGGCGGGACATATGAACATTATCATCAGGCACAATATAGAGGGGAAGGGAAGTAGCCCCCCTCCAGCACACTGGGGCACACATGCCACACCTTTGCCAATATGGATATAGAGGAAAATTACTTATTTACCTCTCAACTTTTCACAATGAAAGTTTAAATGGAGATGAGATCAATACCTGTTTAATTCATGATGGCTGCTGTAAATCGCATGAGTCAGGTGCCTGTTGTCTTTCTCCTTCTCACTGACTTGTTTCTGCAACCTTTCATTTTCTTGCTTGACACATTCATAATCCCTCTGAAGGTGTTCAATGATCACAGTCTTCCTAGAGAGGGATTCTCGTAATTTTTCATTTTCCTTTTGTTTATCTGCAAACACAAGCAATATCATTTATAATGGGGACCATTTGTTTTTAAACCTTATTACCCAAATACAGCACTTCAGTTTAAGTACTTCAAGAATAAAAATAGAAAGAAATTTAATCTGGTTTTTAGGATTTTAGTATTCTAATTATCTTCTGCATTTTGGATAGATAAATCTGTCAGCATCAAACCTACAGATTCAACTTCACTAGGATAGTTCTTTTTAATTTCCTATTAAATAATGGACCATGCAAATCTCGTTTTCTTGTCTTCACAAACAAATGATGAGTAGAAATTTGGGGAACATGGATTGTTTACTAAAAAAAGTTAGCTATGTTTATGGGGATAGAGGCAAGAAATGCTGTGGAGATCAGAAAGCCTGCATATCCCAAACAATTCTAGAGGACTGTTGCATTGACAACTGCTAGTCTGCTCCTTTAGAGGTAATTAGGGTTGTAGTCAATAAATAAATTGCCTTTTCTAGTGAACAATATAACTTAGTCTCAATTTCCTCCTCTGTAAAATGGGAATAAAAAATACTTGCACTCTCTGTCTTTAAGAGTTATTATTAGAAAAGTACCTCACAAACCGTAACCCATTACAGGAGTTAAATATATTATCATAAAGGATATTCTGGTGCAAGAGAAGAGTTCACTTTTTAATAGTGACAGAGAGGGTGAGGAACTGAAGCATTTCCTACCACAGTGTCCTACCACAGCTCTTAAGCCCAATTACTTCTCTCTTCAGAGAGGTGAGAACCAGATCAAAAAAAGTGTAGGTCAAAAAAGAAATTGATCTTTTGATTTCAAAGGGCCCTGAAAGGGGACATAATCTATTCCCAGCACAGAAGGACACACCAGGGAAAGAGCTGAATAGCAGCATATTCTGCCTAAAGGGAGCAAAAACAAATCAGTGGGGAAAAATACAAGAGGCACCCGATTCATGCAATTGACATCAACCATCATGAATTAAACAGGCTATTGATCTCATCCACATTTAAAATTTCATTGTGGAAAATTGTGAGAGGTAAATAAGACAGCTTGCTTTAAATCTTCTTAGCTGTGACTCTCAACATTCAAGAGTCTTATTGTTCCAGAGGCCAAATGGGGAAACTCAAGAGTCAGACCTTTATGGTGTGGTTTCCTTATTTTATTTGGATGTAATAGTATCAGCTAAATTCTTTTTGCAGCCAAGACATTTCCTGAATACTCCTTTGCAATACAAAGAAAAGTCTGTCAGGAATTCAATGCAAATTGCTTTCCTGCATATACTGTACTAATTTGGTATTTGGGGGAGGAGAAGGAAAGGATAATTTAATCATTTTCCAGAGTGATTAAATTGGAGTGACTCCCTTAAGAGGATTGAGGACCCAGCTGATCAATAGGAAGGTAAAAGGAAAGATAGATCTCATTAAGCCAGATGAGAAAACAGAAATGGGTTAACTAAGAGAAGCAAGACCTAAGAGAGCTATCAGGATGGCGTCTAGTTAAAAAACTGGCATTTGCAAAGCAAGAACACTCAAACCTACAAAGCTGCTCTGCTTGAGTTGGGGCAGTACACTAATAACCCTCAGTAGATGGGAAAAATCTGGAAGGGCTCTGACTGAAGGCAATAGCAGAGAATTTCAGAGTTCAGAAAACACTCCAGAGGCCAGATAACCCGAAATGTACCTGACCAAAATCCCCTCTCTTTATATATATATATGTGTGTGTATATGCATGAGTATGCATGCACACACACAAAAGCTGGAATACTTAGCGGCTACCAAAACCAATCTTCTCATTTTACAGGAGGAAACTGAAGCCCATAGAAGCCACCATGAATCTCCTTAGTGGCAGCAATGGGATTCAAGTCCAGGACTCTGGCTCAGTGTCCCTGGCTCTTTCCACAAACCAAAAAGACTCTCATTTGCTATTTTACAGATAAGCTCAATTTAAATCATTCATGATATCCAGAGTGATCACTTCTGTGAATTTAAGGCAACTGAGCTGACAAAATGATACTTGCTTTTGAAAAAGAAAGAACCATCCTCTAATTCACATGAACAAGACTAAGACTCTCTCCTGGATATATGACCATGCTTTCTGCAGTTGAAGGGAACTTCAGAGGTCATATTATCAAACCAGGAAGCCCCTCTAAAGAATCCTGAGCAAAAGGTCATCCAGTTTCCACCAGAAAACCTCAACTTGAAGCAGAACTTCCGGAAACACCTCATTTTATTTTTGGAGAATTCTAATCATTAGGAAGTCCTTTCTTACAACAAATACAAACCCAAAACATGACACCTCAAGCTGAACACCATAGATGTGGTGCAGGTATGGTCTCACCAGACCAGAAGATAGTGAAGCAGCATCTCCATCATTCTGGACATTACATTCTGTTAATGTAGCCTAAGTTCACAGATTCTGATTGACATAACTCACTGTTAATCCCCATTAAGTTTACAATCCATGAAGACTCCAAGATCAAGGGAAACAATGTACAGAAATAGCAAATGAGAAAAACTTTTGTCACATTTGCATGTTCCATCGGGGCAGAGTCAAACTTCCAGTTCAGAAGGGAAAGTCAATTCCAAATGAGCAAAGTAAAGGGAAGTTTTAGTGTTCAGATGCCTGCAGGGTGTTTTGTTTTGTTTTTTAACTCTCTCTTAAAATGATATGGTTCAACATACAGAGAAACATTGGTGCCCATGATTGCCAACTACTTCTTTAGGAAAAGAGTTTAATTTTTACCTCTTGAACCTTTTGCGAGCATCACGTTGAGGGCTTGATTTTGCTTCCTCAGGAAATGAATTTCAGAAGTAAGGGAATTATGCTGCTCTGGGCCATGGATAAAAATGTTTGCAGAACCTATAAGTACACACATAAAATCATCATTTATGAATGAATCATCCCTGGGTCCATAAAAAACAAACTTTCTAAACAAGAATAATTTTAACAATACATGGGGAGAAAAAAAATAATGTTCCAAAAGATATTTTGCCTTCTATATATTCTGAAGGTTGTCATTCCTACAGTTCAGAGGAACTTCAACTAGAAGGCTGAAAGGAATGCTAAAGCTCCTCCATGGTCTTCTCCACTAGGATGAAAGTGGCTACAGATTTACACACTGGCATTTTAGGGAACTAATAGGCAACCAACACTACAGGACAAACTATGACTGTGACTGTCCCAAGGCACTTGGAAATTCACCAGGTTATAAACTGTTCCTTTGATTAACTCTTACTAAAATCCAGTCAGGCTTGCTGGCTCACAACAAACTTTATTCTGGCTATACCACCTTCAGCAATGAATGACAGACAGCTGCTAAGTGGGTCCTGAATACAGTCTCCCCATGCTGGATAAATGTGCTGTTGAGCAACTCAAACACACTGCACCTATTCCTGTGCCTAATCCTAGGTGCCACTTTCAGTCTCCTCAAATGACTCAGTCATTCTGGAAAGGCATAAGTTCGATGTCAAATGGGAAATGCTACATTGAATATACTCTAATATTGCAGATGTTGATGACTTTCATGAAGACTCTGGCCATTCTTTTGACCCTTAAAAACTTATACAGCAAAATAATTAAAGATGTAGACAGTTAACCTGAGTTCTGTTTGGGATACCAATTTTTTATTTGCAAAATGATTCCATTCAGTTGGATCACTCACTCATTCTCCAAAATTCTCACCACCTAGCTCCACTTCTAGGAAAATTAATCTACTGAAATACTAGATAGGGCAAAGGAGGCAGCTGCTTCCTGCAGATGGACCTGGCATAGGACAATCTGCAGCACAAACATACACTTTCCACTCCACTGCCAAATTGCTCCATTCAAGCTTTTGTCTCCTCCTTGACCTTGGTCACCCCAAAGTCTATCTAAGACACTGGGGCGCTTAAGACTTGCCATCACTAAGGAAACATCACCTCCCCTCACTGGGCCATTCAGACACCATCTGGGCTGCTTCACTGCTCACCTAATTTGGATGAGAGAGAAATCACCAACTCTATTCTTTACAATGAGGGAACCCAATAGGTCTTATCCATCTGCTCTACCACTGCCTCTGAAGGTCCTCTTGACATTACCACCTTACCCTGCCTCTAAGCAATACAGACTCCTAGCACCTTCATCTGACTGATTAACCTAGGGCTCTGCTCTATGCCCCTCTACTAATGCTATTTTAGGAACTCCAGGTCTTTCCATTTGCCTAACAGTTGAACTTTCTTTTAGGCATTGTTTCTCCTCATTAGAAGGCCAACAGCTCCTAGAGAATAGGGACAATCCCAATTGAATTCATTTATTCCTCTAAAAATGAATACAGTGTTTGGCACACAGAAAGTGGCTAATAAATGCCTTTTCACTCATTTTTGATGAACCATATCTGAGTGCTACTTTCAAAATCCAGCTGAAGCTCTGCCCCTACAACAAAGCATTTCCTGACAACCCCACTTCTAAGTGATCTCTCCCTCTTGTTAATGCAATTCAATACTGATTAAGCACCTTCTATAGGCAAGACCCTGAATCAGACACTAAACTTTTACCAAAAGACTTTACTGCTTAAAATTCTATTCAACATTGATTGAGTCCCTTCTGTGTGCAAGGCCTTGTACTATGTAGGTCCTTGGAAAGATGATAATGGTCATCCTCTCTTACAGTATTAGAGCTGCTTGACAGGTTTCAAGGTTTGTCACTGCTTACAAAAGTCTTGTGAGGTAGGTTGTATTACCCAAGTACTATGATCCTTCTTTGATGGAACGGGAAACAGGCTCAGAGAGTGAAAAGATCTATTCAAAGAAACATGGTCAGCCACCGTATGAGGCATTTGGAAAATTCAAGAAAACAACCCAATCTCAAGGAGCTTACAGTCTAGTGAAGTGGGGTATAAAAGAGATATCAGAAACACAAAAATAACCGCAAGGTAAGGGTAGTAATATACTATCTTTTGTATGTTATTTTTCAACATGTGTATGTTTGTCCCCCCAATTAAACTATAAACTCCTTGAAGGTATAGATTGTGTCCTGCACTTGCTTCTCTAAATCATCCAATATATATGGCATATAAAGTGTACTTAGCAAATAGAGTAGGACCCCCTTATCCCAAGTTTAGCTGTCCACAGTTTCAGTTACTAGAGCAGGGGTCTATTGTTTTGAAGAGGACCAGTGACACCATAGAGCAGGGGTCGGCAACCTTTTTGGCCATGAGAGCCATAAACGCCACATTTTTTAAAATGTAATTTCGTGAGAGCCGTACAGTGCTCACAGTGTGCGCTCCTGTAACAGTGCCTGAAAAAAATTGACTTTATGGTTCCTGCAGAAAGAGCCATATCTGGCCCTCAAAAGAGCCAGATATGGCTCGAGAGCCATATGTTGCCAACCCCTGATCAAGAGGTTAACCTGGAAACAGCAGTCTATCCCCTTCAGTGTCCTCTTCTACTTTCCCTTTTTCTTCATTGGGGGAGCAGGCACAGAGAATGGGAGCACACATGTAAGGGATCAGCAGGTGTTCATTTAAATCAGTGGTTTCAGTCATCTGTAATAGGTAGGTCTTGGTCTCTCTTGCAGATATGGGGGCTCTGCTGTATCTGATTATTTTGTTTTGTGCAAAGATTATTTTGTCTTGTTCACATGCATCTTGTACCCATTCTGTTTGTAAATAAATATCCAGTCAACCCAACCCAACAGTGAGATTTACATTACTCACAAAGTCTCAAGCTTCAATCTCCTCAGCAGTAAAATGAAGACAGTATCTATTAATTCTGACAGAGTACTTCTTGTTTTACAAAGTGCTTACATATACTAGATCGTTAGATCATATTTATATTGTTTACCTTGTGGGGCTATTATGAGGATCAAAATGAGATACAAATGGAAAAGGACTCTGTAAATAAGCCATAAAGTACTATCCAAATTTTGCCAAATATGATTACATGCTACTTTTGTTATTTCCCACAATGCTTAGAGCTGTGCTGGACACAGATTATATGCCGCAGAAATCAGAATGAATCTATGTGAGTCAACTAGTTCATAGAATCAAAGAATATTAGAATTGGAAGAGCCATCAGAGGTTATCCAGTCCTCCCATACATAAAAGAGAATCTCTTACATACACAACATCCTTGGGGGGCATCATTCAATCTACTTGAAAACGAAAAGAAAGAGAGTGAGACCTGCCAACTTCCCCAGGCAGTCCATTCCACTTTGGGGCAGATCTCATAACCATGAATCAATCTTTCCAAATTCTCCTTTGGTCAGTAAAAGCTTCTTTAAATAGTGTTATTATTAAACAACATCAGATAGATCTAGGACTGTATCAAATTTGCACTCAAGAAGTTCTGGATGATAATATATGCACTTATATTTCTTTGTCTCTACAGCAATTTTTCTATTATTCAGTCAATTTAGTTGTGTCTAACTATTAGTGACCCTGTGGACCATACTGTCCAAGAGGCCTCCTTGGCAAAGATACTGGAGTAGTTTGCCATTTCATTCTCCAGTGAATTAAGAGGTTAAGTGACTTGTCAAGGGTCACACAGCTAATGAGTATCTGGGGCCAGATTTTAGCAGTACTTAACTCCAGTACCAGCATTCTATCCACTTACCCACCTAGCTCTCTCTTAGGCAAATAGAGATTATGTGGCTTAGCCCAGATCACTGAGATAGTAAGTATATGAGACTGGATTTGCACTCAGGTTTTCCTGACTCCAAGCAAAGCATTCTAACCACTGAATCATCTAGCTTTCTCCCAGCAATTTTAGCAGTACAATTTAAAAAAAAAAATCCTTCCACCAAAATAAATATTGTCTGAATGCCTTTTGTTAATATTTAGGACATAGCAAATTATTCTCAAAAACATCTGTCAGCTTCATTTTAAGCTTATGGCTTCTAAGGCCAAAAGCAACAACAATAATAATATTTCCTTAACTCAATTTTAAAGAAATATGTAAAACTTGATGAATTTCATTATTATTATTGAAAATTAATATAAGTAAGCATACACATATTTATTTCCTATGTCTCTTATGACTGATAGTACAGATCAATCAATCATCCAAAGAGAAACTTACAGGGCAGCCTAAGAAGAAAGCATTATGAATAATTGCAGGTTGAACAACATTTCCTGCTATTAAAACCTACTTGGTTAAAGAAAGGTCATATCTTCCAAGAAAATATTGAAAAATGTTTCTTCAGGTAGAGTTTTGCTTGTGTGTAATACCTATATCATCATTTGGCAGGTCAGCCAGAACTGCCCTCATCTCTGTAAAGGCTGAAGACCCCGAAACACTGCTGAGATTTTTCAGTCCATGACCTATTGTGGCAGATGTCTAAGAATATTTAACTTGTTTTTAAATTAAATTCATCTGTTTTACTCTAGATTCACATGTAAAATTTTAAGCTGACTACAACTTAAGATCTTAATTTTTTGCCAATTTTTCAAGCCAAAACTGGGTAGGGAAATTAAAAAAACAGAGCCATAGACTCTTGAAACTAAAAGTCAAATCATATCATTTTACAGACATGAACACTGAGGCCCAAAGTGAAGTGACTTGCCCTAGTCACATGCATATGGAATAGAGAATGAACTAGAAATCCGAAATCTATTGACTCCCAACCCAGTATCATTTGCAATTTCCCCAAAGAGTCATCCAAAAAGTAGCATTACCAAGTAAGATTGTCCTCCTTTACCTTGTTCAAGTTCACCCCCTTGCTGTTCAAGCTGTTTCCGCAGCCTTTCATTTGTTTTAATGGATTCTTCTAAACGTTGTCTCAAAGTTCGAATTTCTTGCAGATGTTCCATTAATAAGTCTAAAGAAAGGAAGGGCATTTTTTATTTAAAGACTGAAGCCCCTAACAAATTGAATAATTTATGGACTATGCAGTAAGTGCTAACTTGAAAATCTAAACAATATCCTACAACTTAAAGACAGTCAGCAACTGGCATTTACTCTCTTCTTTTGTGCAGATCCCATAGTTGGCATATTTCAACTGACATGTTTCTTTAATGGTACCCTAGTGCAACCCACCAGGAAGCCATTTAACACCATATGGAAAAATTATATTAGCTCCATTTTTAATGCAAATGTTAATGTAGCCTTTTATTCTTTTAACATATCAAATATTAATTCAAATTCTTCCTGAGGATGAAGAAATAGATCACTTTCAAGATGGCCTGGGTTGTATCATAGTTGATTGCAGGGCTCTTTTAATAAATCCAAATATTTCCAAGGACCAATAAAAAAAAAAGTGAAAATAGTTATCTATCAGTGAATTTCTGGTATCACTTTTTAAAGCAGAATCACACTAAGTATCCAAAAGAAGCACTAATGTATTTAATATATCAATTAGGCTATATTCAAGGTGTCTTAGTAATGTTTGTTTTAAAGTACTACACTAATGTTATGACCCAGTTTTAATTCTTTCAAAATTACTTTCATTTAAAAGTAGCACAATGTTACATCTTTTCCTAATTAAATAGTAATTTTAATATGAATTTGAATGGTCACGAGATTACTTAATTCCCAGATCTGTAACCATCTTCCATTAACACTAAAAATGTTCAAAAGTAATTTGGTACAAAATATATAGGGATGTGAGGTGTTCAATACCTAAGTACCCTGCCTTCAATAAAAGGGCCAATTCCATCTCAGTACAATACCTTTTCTTCCTTGCTTAGCTGCTCTACAATTCTTCTTCCATCTGATATTCAGTTCAGCATGAGTCAAGAACTTATCAGCTTTAACTGCTACTCTATTTGCCAGTTTATCCATGTCATACACCACTTGCTTTGGGGGTAATAAATTTTTTGTAGTCATTACTATAAGTCACCTTGCAGTAGGACTTTTCGGCTAGGAATTGTAATCATCCCTTGGCCTTTAAGGGAAGACTCTCTAGATCAAATTAGACACCACTTATTAATTATGTAGACTTAACAGTACAGTGGAAAATATTACACTAGACTTTAGAAAAGAAGAAAAATCTGTCCTGCTTCAGCTTCAGTAATCTCTGGACTCATATCACATAGCAGTGGATGTCAGTCTTCCTCTCCAGACCTCAGCTTCTTCAACTACAAAATAGAGGCAGGACTAGATGATATCTGAGGTCCCTTACAGCTCTGAAATCCTATGATCATCCCTTGGGCCCATAAACTGTATAATAAACTACTTAGAGATGATAAGAATCTGATCTGAATGAAGATGCAACACTGAACATTGAAAATAGCCTATTAGCTCCTTCAGAGTGGGAACTGTAATTTATCTTTGTATTTCCTCCAGTGCCCAGCACACAGTAGGAACCCAATAGCTTTAAGTTACACAAATGAGATTTGTGTAACAGGAGTAGGTAAGGCCAGTTTCACTAGCAAACATTTTATAAATAAAAATTTAACCAACAACCCTACACACAGAACCTAAGAAAAAAATACAAAGTGGGGTAGAAAAGCACAACTCTCCAAACATTTCAATATCAAATAAACTGAATAATTTAGGAATGCTATGACATCATATATAGCATCATCATAGACACTACATAAATGCTAGCAATTATTATCATTTGATTTGTAAAAGATTCCATTATGAAAACCATAGAGTGTTTAAAACATAAAGAGGACATTAGAATTTAAAATGCCAGAACCAGAAGGGACCCTTAGAAGATAGAATGTGAGGAAGGGAAAGAAGAAGAAAGGATAGAAGGAAAGAAGAACAGATTTATTAAAAACATACTTTGTACCAGGCACTGTCCTATATTTTTTACAAATATTTTGTTTGTTCCTCTTATAACCCTGGGAAGTAAATATTATTAACTTTATTTTACAGTTGAGGAAACTGAGGCAAACAGAAGTTAAGTGAACTATCCAAAGTCGCATAGCTAATAAGTGTCTAATGTGGGATTTTAACTCAGGTTTTTCTATCTCAAGGCTAGCATTCTATTTACTACATTAACTAGATGCCAGCAAAGGATCTTAGTTATCATTTATTTATTCCACCTTCCTCATATATAAAAAAAAAAAAACATTTTCCATTCACTATGTCTATACTGAAAAGACAATGCATGAGAGAACAGGAATTTGATAACCCTGATTACATGGACAAGTGAACTACATAACTCAAAGTACATGCATGTAGATTGTGGCCTCTGTAGTTCCTGAATAATCCTTTAAGCACTTGAATAATTGAAAATTTTAGCTAACTAGAGTGATTTAGGATACTCTATTTGTGTAAGATAAACAAAAACAAACCAACTAAATGCTAGAGCTTTAAATCCACTGTTTTATAGCGAATGTCCCAATACTTACACATACAGATTTATAATCTCCTATTTTCCTATCTATAGACAACTTTAGACACAGAATAACATTCAGTGACCAAAAAATTATGTTCACTTTAGCTCATTCATTCATGAGTTATACGTATTAAAGCAGTAAAATAAATGGACACATTATTTTAAAACTTTAGAAATAAAGACTGAAAACCAAAAAAGTTTCCAGGCTAAGAAAAGATCAACAACCCATTAAAATGAAGTGGTTTTGTTTTTATCTGTTACTCAAAAATATACTTGAAAAATCATTTTTCCTTCTTAAATTATTATCATGTAATTTACCATAATAAAATTACCTTGAGAAAAATTGTTAACCAAAATGGAACTCTTGTCTACATCCTCACTATCTTGCTTTTGTTCTACAGAATCAAAGGAGGACTTTTCTGACAATTCATAATCTGACAGCACTTGAGTAGCTGGTAGCAAGGATGGTTTATCATCAAGAATTGGAGATACTGAGACATCCTCTGGAGCCCTGGTGTATTAAAAACAAAACAATTAGTGACTAAAAAATAAAATCAATTTTTATCAGGTAATCTCAAATAGAGATCAACATTCGCTTGTAAGCAGATAAATCATATTTTGTAACATGTTTTTTAATTTTTTAATTAATTATGATTAATCACAGTAGGAGAGGCTTTTATTTGTTTTGCTCCCTTATGGGGGATAATGTAGAACGTAATAATAACCCAGTAAGACCGCTACATCACTTATTACTATTCCCATTTTTCACATTAAAGGACCAGCCAAGAAAGGTAAAGAGGAATGCCCACAGCATAGGCCATCGCCATCTCCCCTGTGGATAAGTTCTTTACATCTTTACTTCTTCTCACTACCTTCCTGAAACCACTCTCCAAACTGAAGCTATTCATATTCACTATGGTATCCAAATCAAGCTGGGATGCATTCATTGGCACACATGCAATGTATATCAAAAAAATGCCTTAAATACTCAGGTTTACTATTTGTTTTCCAGAAGTAGACAGTAAAGGAAGGGAATAGTTTAATTAGCTAGAGCAGAGGTTCTTAACCTTTATATATCATGTACTCTTTGGCAGTGTGGTAAAGCCAGAAAGTCCTTCTCAGAATACTATTTTTAAATGGATAAAATATATGGGATTAAAAAGGAAGTAACTTATACTGAAATATAGTTATTAAAAGATTTTTTAAAACAAATTCATGGACTCATGACAAAAAAATGGGTATCCACTGCCCTAGACAGGACAGAGTGTGAATGCAAATTGAAATACGCCATTTTTTATCTCCTCTATGAATTTTTCTCTAGTGTAAGCGATGTGTCTTCTTTTACAACATAATGGGCATGGAAATATGTATTATATAATAACATATATACAACCTGCCTGCCTTATTGGGGATGGATTTCAAAGTATCACAAAGCAAAGATTAAAAAATTGTATTGACATATAATCTGGAAACAAATTATTATAATTTTTTTAAAAAAAACAAATTCAAGGATCTCAGGTTAAGAACCCTTGAGCTAATGAAGGCCTAAATACAGCCTAGAAAATTGGCTAAATATATGCTAAACCCAGGCTAGGGAAAAAAAATATATCTCAACCATATAATCCAATGAGATTTAGAAAAAGAAAACATATTGTGAACATCAGGGGAATTATTATAATAACAAGTCACATTTTTATATATTTTTACAAAACATTTCACACAAACATCCTGTAAGTGCAAAATTATTTTACTCAATTTACAGATAAGGAAACTGAGATTATCCCAAAATCAGTAAGTGACACAGAGAGGGTTTGAATCAAGTTATCCTGATTTAAAGTTCAACATTCTTTCCCCAACATCATTCAGAGATGGAAAAATCAATTTAAGTGGTCACTGCACAAAAGTTGATAAAGAATCTGGAATCAAAACAATTACTCATAGGGAAAAAATCAGAAGTGAATCAAGAGGCCTAGAGATTGGAAAGAAGATAGACAAGTTATGTAGCTTTAAAAAAAATGTTAGTTTAAGTTTCTACTTTATTTCTCATTTTATTTACCAAATGAAGGTTCACCATCAGAAAGAAGCCTGTCAGGAAGCAGGCATATTCCACCTAATGCCACGAAGTTCTATAAAAATACTCCTTTAGGCAAAATAAAGTAATGGGTCTATTGGTTCTATAGAAATCACATTTACATGTAGTAAGCAACACCTATCTGACAGTCAGTAACAGTCTGGACTTTTGAGGAGTTAAAACCCACTAAGGCTCAAATGCTAGTTCTGATTACATTTCCTCTCTTCTAATTTACATCTCTACAATTAGCTGAACAATATTATGGTAGGTTTTCCCAGCATAACAGTGGAATTTTGTAGCAATAACCTTGCTCTTTATAGAAGAACAGTGTAACACTATAACTTGGAAGTGACCTCTATGTTTTTTCCTTTATCTCCTCCTGCCCCCTACTAGACTGAGTTCCATGAAGACAAGGAGCATTCTTATCTCCTCCAGAACACAGCACAGCATTTTGCACACAGAAGGTACTTAATAAATATTTTCTACATTTGAATGTCCTACTGCCCTATTAAGAAATGACATTGCCTAGGACAAGGTAATAAGATACATATACCCATTCATTTAAAAGCTGACACTTAAAATGAACCTTGTGTTTTTGAATGATTTTCTTTAATAAATGCTATAAGCTTACCTTTTGATTAATTCATTATGTTTGCTGACTTCTTTATCAGATGATTTTCCTGTGAAGGAAAAATCCATTAGGTGAAAGAAAAATGTTTCACATAAAAACATTTGTTCTACAATCATTCCCCGTGTGTATATTTTTAAATAAGCTAAACAGCTTGTTTAAAAAATCTTCTTTAAGATCCCAAGTCTTTAATATACATATCTAAGACTCACCAACAAGATGTTGGAAAACAAAACCCATGCAGACAGACCACCTTTATTACCAATTCTTGATTACTCCCTGCAGGGGTAGATGACATTGTTAAATCCATAAAAAATGCATTTCTGGAGCTGGTCTCAAAGTTATATTGTCCAGTCTGTAGAACAAGAAGAGTCTAAACTACAAATGGCATAATTCTGAACTCATCAAACTGAGCATTTTAAGAATTAAAAAGAGCCCTAGTGCTATTGAGGATGCAGGACTGTGACTAGATGGCACCCACACAAAAGAAATTAACAAAATTCAGAAAGGAGAATGTTTCCATACCCATTCTGAAACGGAAACAAAGCCTGAAAAGTTGAATGTACTCTGATAGGAGGTTTTCTTTACCGCTCTGAGTATCGAACAGTAGCATATGAAGCTAGCGGAGAGGGCCCAACCACTGTCTAAGCTGTCCATCACAGTCAATCAAAGAGGATTTGCTGAGAACGTACCAGAATCTAAAGAATTGAAAGGTATCTCAGGTCATCTAGTCTAATCCCTACCCAAAGTTAAGAAACCTCCTTACAAACCTCCTACCCAGCCTTCATCAAGAGAAAATTCCCTACCTTTCTAAGCAGTCTATTCCATTGCTAAAAACCTAAAATTGTTAAGAATATTAAAAAAGTTCCCTTAAACATCTACCAAGTAAGGTTTCAGAGCACACTACTCTACAAGTAAAAATGATCTGCTGTTGGGAGAGCCCTACACTATGGTGTTCCTTTTCAACTTGTCACTCCTCATGAGAAAACTCTGAAGTTAAATTTGACTTGGTTGCATGATTTTCAAAAGAACAATAAGGCCTATACCCACATCTTTGCAATGACCCAATTAGGAGACAAGAGAGAATTTTGCATCGAGTTCAAGTTATATTGGAAGTTGGCAATACTAGGAAACCAACCTATGAATTAATTCTTTTTAAGTGGCTATTGGCCAAAGAAAAACATAAACTTGCCATTTGGAAGAAAACACCAAAGTCTATTTCTATGGTGCTTAGCAAACTTATGTACCATGACTGGTTCAAGTACGTATAATATAGTGGGGTTTTTAAAAGAAGAAGGTCCGATGCTAAACTCTATTCATAGTGGCTCAGGAAGCAAAGCCACTATGTCACAATGAATTTAGTAATTTGGTACCACACTGGTTTATTCCCACTGCTTCTAGTAAAAGGCCTTTGACAGGATTTCATTAATTCAGCAGTAATTATACTCCAATTCTCCACTACAACAATGGTCTTTAAAACAAAGTGACAAAGTATTATTCCAGGAAAGATCATTTCAACTGATGCACAGAATTGTTTTGGTTGAAGCTGCCTGCACACAGGTGATAGGCTACCATCTGTTGGGCTGTTCTAACATGTTAGGATATGAGCCACTAAAGCATTTCTCCAATTACTCAGTTTCTACTTAAACTGCTATAGAGTCAATGCAAGTCATACTAGACAGTCTAAAAAGTTTTTTCTTAAATATCTAAATTATCTGTCTTCATTTAGGACAAGTACAGGATAACATTCCTAACTGGTATCTCTCTTTACCTCTGATCTTTCCTGCCCAATGCTGCCACTTATAAAACTTACAACACCACTTTGACCATGTCAGTCATGATTTTTTTTAAACCCTTACCTTCTGCCTTAGAATTGGTAGTAAGTATCTGTTCCAAGGCTGAAGAGCAATATGGGATAGGCAATACCCAGCCTTGGGGTTAAGTGACTTGTCCAGGGTCATGCAACTAGGAAGTTTCTGAAGCCAGATTTAAACCCAGGTCCTTTTGACTCTAGGCCTGGCACTCTATCCACTGAGCCACCTAGCTGCCCCAGTAGAGAAAAAGAGAGGGAAGGAGAGAAAGAGAGAGGAAGGAAGGAAGGAAGGAAGGAAGGAAGGCAGGAAGGAAGGAAGGAAGGAAGGAAGGAAGGAAGGAAAAGAAAAGAAAAGAAAAGAAAAGAAAAGAAAAGAAAAGAAAAGAAAAGAAAAGAAAAGAAAAGAAAAGAAAAGAAAAGGAAGTCAATTAATTATAGGACAAAATCCAAATTTTCCTCATCTGGAACTCAAGGCCTTCCATCACCTAGTGTACATATTCAGTTTTACACCCAACCTCTTCTCAACCTGAACCTAATATACTCTAGCCAAACTGATTTCATCATTCCAAATATATTATATACATCCCTCCTGCCTGGGATTTTCCCTCTATATATCTGATTTTTCCAACTTCTGAACCTAGTATAAATCCTATTTTCCTCCATGTAACCTTCACTAACCCTTTAGTCTACTCTGAAGAGGAATTCTTCTGAGTTTTTATAAAATTTAATTATCTATATGATTCTATACCCATTAATTTAGCATTTGTTACCTTGTATTATTATTGACAAATATTTTCAGTATTTACTATATGCAAAGAATAGAGCTTTGAGGAATACAAAAGAAATAAAAACAAAGGTCTGCCTACCAAGAACTAATGTAGGGCATATATATTTCCTTCCAAAATCTGATTTGACTAAAACCTAAATGTCACCTGCAATTGGTGTTATTTTTCAATATAACCTATGTCTTTTGTCCTTTCGAGGAAGATATCCCATAAGTGAATCACTAAGGCTGTTGGGAACATAAACTATGCATACATGAAAAAAATACATGGTAACATGTTCAAACACCATGTGAATGGTACAATGTCATAGGTGTTCAGAAGAGGGGAAAGATCACTGGACCAAGGCCTGTGGTCAGAGAAGATAAGGAAAACTTCGTGTAAGAGGTGGCATATGAGCTAGGACAAGTAGTTTTTAGGTGGAGAGGGTAAAAAGAATCTTTTAGGCAAGGAAAATTATGTAAATAAAACCTAGAACAAGGAAAATGAAAGATAGACCAAAAGAAGGGGTGGTCTGATCTGCCTAGAAGAGTGAATTCATGTAATACTAATAAGAATACTTGATATCTGCGTCGCATTTTACAATTTACCAAATGCTTTTTTACATTCTTTAATAGCCAGCATTTATATAATACATTAGGTTTACAAATATTATTTCAATTTATCCACTCAACAATCCTGGGAAGTAGATGTTCTTGTTATCACTATTTTACAGACAAAACTGCCACAGAATGCAGTTCAGTGACTTGGCCAGAGTCATATAATTAGTGTCTAAGGCTAGATTTGAACTCAGGCCTCCCTGACTCTAGGTCCAGTGTTCTATCCATTGTGCCGCTGCCATTTAAACAGAATCAGTAGATGGTGAACAAGGGAAGATCTTGAAAAGAGTTAGGTTGTGACAAGACTGTGCAAGAGGCTCATGAATTCCAGAAGAGTATGGATGATCCTGTGAACAGTGGTGAGCTGTTTAAGATTTGGGGGTAGTTATATTGTTAATTGTAAGCATCATCTCCTGAATTGTAAGCTACTTGAGAAACAATTTCTTACACTTCTGTGGTTGGCACAGCCCACATTAAAGTATCTTGCTCATATTAAGAAATTATGATCTTCTTTTCCCAGTCTTCTCCAACAGACTATCATCCCTTCTCTTTCACTGATCTATATAGTATTTTTCCCATCTCCTGGTTCTTTTCTTTGCTTTCATATACCAACAAGTCTTCCCCATACTTCAAACCTCTCACTAATCATACCGTCTTTGCAAGGCATTGGCTTCTCTCTCTCTTCCCTTTCTCAACTAAAAGAAAGATTCCATGAAAAAGCTCCATACATATAGCAGCACCCACTTCCTCTCATCTCAATCTTCACTACACTCTCTGAAAGCTGACTTCTGGCCTCATTACTCAACTGAAACTGTTCACTCCAAAGATGACCAATGATTGTAACTGGAAACTGTAATGGGCTTTCTGAATTCTCATTCTACTTGACCTCTTAGCAGCATTTGGCCTATGAACCATCCCTTCCCTCCTGGATACCCTCTCTCCTCTCTGGGTTATAGAGACCCAGTTCTCTCCACTCTCCCCTCTTTCTTTTAAAGTCTCACTCCAACTCCTCACAATGTATATGCACACACTCACAAACACACACATATACATACAGGACATCCCAAAAGTCTTGGTGCAATTTTAATGTGTATCCAAATACAAGATAGAAATATACAGATTGACCCAGATCATATATTTACATATATGTGCATATGTTACTTACCTGATGGCATGGAAGCTCTTTAAGGGCAAGGTCTATTTCAATTTTGTCTTTGTATCCCTAGCTCCTATCATAGCACCTAGAATGTAGCTGGTACTTAATAAATGTTTGATAAATGACTTCTAGGAAATTATGAATTAATTAATAATCATTCATTAAATCAGAAGGTACCAAGTATAAAAGATATAAATTCAATAGTCTCTACCCTCAAGAAGGTCAATTCTATTGGGGAGACAAGATATATATAAGAGAGGAGGGATAGAAGAAGTTTATCAGGACTCTCCTGATTCACTAATTTTCTGTTAGCCCAGTCCATAAAATCAAAGAAGAAAAAGGGCGGATAAAAGAAAAAAAAATAAGGTGTCATACTCTTAAATGACATGCAAATATAAATTTATATTCTATTACCCTTTTACAAAGTATTCTTTGATCCAAATGATGGAATTGGGCAGCAAATTGTTAATGGCTGGCCAAGGATCTGCACCATTAGTGGCCCTTAAAAAAATTTTTTTTAATTTAAAAAAGGCTAGAAGTTTCTGCCCATAAGAGGGAATTTTTGCTTTCTTGTGGAGTAAGGAGATTTCTCTTTCTTTGTAGCAGAACTACTTGACCAATAGGAGACAGTACACCTCATAGTCAAGTATCAGGAAACAGCTTTGAAAAATGTGACCTCTGTGAGTCAAGAAGATAACAAGACCTAGCCATCAAGAGTTAACCATTAGAAGACAAACAAAAGAAAGAAATGAGCCTAGAAAGCCAAGATGAGAAATTTGCCCAGCAGAGACACTGCATCTAAGGAGAAGAGCATAAGGAAACTATGAGAAGAAAAATGTTATTCAATCCATACAGTGCTGGAGGTATGTGATGCCTTGGACCAATATGTTCCCTAAGTGTGTGTTTTTGTGCTAATACCACTCTTCTTACTTATACCATGTATGGTTGGGAGAATATGTTTACAGATGGAATGTTTTGTTACTATTGTTTTCATGATGTTATCTTAGTAAATGTTTTCACTTTCAGATAATTGTGTTTCTTTAATATTAAAGGTAAGTGCATGAGTGGGGGCTTGTGCACTTAATTTTAAGAGTACAGAACCAAACAAACAGAATACCTTAAACCTGAGTATGGTCATTCAAAGGAATCCAACTTGTGGGTCTAAGTTAGAGGGTAGCCCCAGAAGAAGTACTAATTACATAAACAAATATATACAAAATAAACAAAAGGCAATTTCAAGATTCAGGCAGTCATCAATGAAGAGATCAGAAAAAACTACAGAAAATAGGATTTAGGATCTCTATGGGTTCTTATAAGCGGGAATCTTGAGATATGTCTGTGACTGAAGTCAGTGGACCTTTTTTTATCCCATATCCCATCTCAATGGGCTTGAGTCCATAATAAGGGAGGAGGCAAAAGAAAAGGTACAGAATAGTAAGAAGAAAAAGTTATAATCCTGGAATAGTCCAGGTCTGAGTCATTTTAGTATTACACTAAAAATTCTCCCATTAAATTCTTACTCCAATGCCACATAATGACATAAATAGAAGTGGCTCTAGATCCTCAAAGGCTCTGTCAATAGAGAGGCAGGTTTCACAACAAACTGGAGAGGCCTTGAAGATGCATCATATGCCTGTTCTCTAAAAAAGAGCCTAGATAAACTGAAAGGATAATGATCAAGTTGGCCAAAGGAAGGAGATAGTATAATACAACTGAGAAAACATGAGATTCCAAGTCCCCAGGGCATAGGTTTAATTTCTAGCTCTGCTACTCACGCCTTGGGTGATCTTGAGTAACTTTGGTTTATCCTCAATCCTTCATCTATAAAATAAGAAAATTAAACTAGATGGCCTCTGAGGTCCCTTCTAGCCCCAAATCTTTAGCTATAACCATGAATTCTGTGATTTTTTGGCAACAGCAACTCTCAGAGACCCTCTATGATAAATCTGAAACAGGTTGCAATCTATGTCTATGAAGTGTCATACTGATGAAACTGGTGATCCTACAAATCAAAGAATGATGGCGATAGAGGCTGCAATTCTCACCATTGGGTTACAGCAGGATAAGAAAAGGAATGGGAAAAATATTTCATGTATCTCCACCCTGCCAAAAATGTATCCAAAAAGACAAGCTGAAAAGTAAACAGAAACTTTTATAGTCATTTACATTTACCTGAACTATTCACAAGCTACATTTATATTCTGAGTAAAATGAGATTCTAAAAAGCCTGGAAAAAAAAAATAAGTCTTAAGCATCCACAGACTATAAAATGTCAGAGCCAGAAAGTACTTCTGAGAGTCATTAAGTCCAAGTCTATCATTTTATTAAAGAACTGAGCCCCAAAGAGAAGAAGCAATTTACCTACGATCACAGAGTGAGTAAAAATCAGAGCCAGGCCTGGAATCTTGGTCTCCCAGTTCTTGCTTCAGTAGTCTTTCCAACTATCTAAAGCCAGGTCACTTCGACTTCAAACTTATTCTAACTATACATTGTTTACAATGGAAGTTCTGTTGAACCAGCTGTCTAAGGGGCTCTTAGAGCAGAGTGTAATGAATAGCTCACAGATATGGCCAGTGGCATAGTCACTACAAAGAGAAAAGTAGCTATATGATAGTTTCCAAACAACAGGACCCAATCTGCCATGAGGCAACAATTGTTGGCTGTCTTCCTAAATGAAAATGGTGCAAAATGAGTCCTGCTGTGATCCACATCAGGTCAGAATAGGGGAAGGGAAAAGCCAATTTGTTCCACATCCACTCTCCCTCCCAGGACATATACCATTCAGAAAGTCTCACTTGAAATATTTATGCATTTTAGACAGTAAACAATGCAAATATTACCACTTACCACTAAGAAACATCTTTTCCAATTTCTCAAGTAACTGAATGCTTTGATTCAGCTGCTCCCGGAAGCCTTCAGCTACATAGTAATCAACATCACTGGCCTGCAGCAACTCCTCAAAAGCTTTAATAAGGTTGGTCATATGTTGACGATAAATGACACAGATGCTGTGGCTGTCTTTAATCTGCTGCCGTTGAGATGAGAGTTCCCTGGCTTGGGACTGAACTAATGAATCGTATCTGGTAAAAAGGGGGGAAAAATCTGGTATCATTTTCAAATTGAATTTTTTGACCTTAATACTAATTGAAAATATGATCGAGCACATTTTTCAAAAGCCTGAAGCTGTACAAATATATACTTTTTTTTAAAAGCATCTATACAAGGTCATTTTTTTCTATTTCAAAATAGCTAACAAATGCTGGAAAAAGGGACTTCATGCAATATTTTTCAACTTCACAGAGTATCTTATTAAAAGAAAGATTATTAGAAGGAAAGACAGTCTATCCCATATACTTTTTTTAACCATTGTCTTCTATCTTAGAATTGATACTGAGTATTGGTCCTATGAGAGAAAAACAGTAAGGGCTAGGCAATTGGGGTTAAGTGACTTGCCCAGGGTCACACAGCTAGGCACCACATACTTATCAAAAGAGTGGTTCTAAGTTTTACTGTCTAGTCCTCCTAGAATTAGAACCTAATCCATAAATTTCAGTGAAAATTATAGAAATAAAAGGGAAAAAAAGCAGTGTTCTTAGCCCTGTACTTGTAAGCAGGCATAGAAAAGTAAGAAGCTTCACTTTCCCCCCATTCAGCACTAGCAATACAGGGAGCAGAGAAGGATGCATATGCTAAAGCCTACTGGACAAAAGGATAAAGGATCATTATTTCAATCTTACAGATAAAGCAACAGAGGTCTGCCCGGAGTTCACATTGCCTTTCTCCTGCACTATTCATATTTCTATTTGGTATTATGGCCATTTGTGTTCATACTTTCTCCTTCCTACTAGAACGTAAACTCCTTGAAAGCTGGAATCGTATCACTGCTATATTCCCAATACAAAGTTATACAGATGGTGGCATTAAAGTCTGTTTTCCATAAAACTGAAAATGAAGAATCTCAAATACAGAACAACTTCATGTGTACTACATGTAAGCAATGAATTTGAATGCTTCTTTGTGCCACATGTCATCTTTCCACACAAGTGACACTGGGAACAAGTAAGAGTGGAGTATCTGAAACAATTCAACATATACATAAACAGGAGGAAAAGCTATTTTTCTGAAAGCTGCAATCTGAGCATTTGGGAAATCATAGAAAATCCAATTCTGCCTCTATCAACGTAATAATAGGTTATCACAAATTAGTGATGGGCAAAGAAAGGTCAGCTTTACAAACAATCCTATTCCCTGTGTATCAAAATAAACAAAACCGAATATGCCTATGCCCTCAAAATATCTGTGAAGAAAAACTGCTCTACTCTTAACTTGATCTAACATTCTAGAATGACCTTGAAGCATACATCTGAAAAATGCTTATATTCATCTCCTGGCTATTACTTGAGCTGCCCCAGAAATGCTAAGGCCAATAACAATACCTTGGAGTAAGCATCACAGGTGTATAAAGGTTAGATAATTCACACAATAGTAGGTCCACAATTTTTATGCTCCAGTCACCAAAAGAGGCCTTGAATAAGACAAAGTTCTAGGAAAATCTCTCCCACAAACTTTTTTTTTAGAGACCTTACTAATAATCATTGTTTAAAAGTACTTTATATTCTGCCCATTTGGTCTAAAACACCCATTCTTTCCTTCCTCAACATTTTTTAGGGCTCAACTCAAGTGCCACTTCTTATAGAAACTATTCTAATTCCTATAGTTGTCAGTGCCCTTTCCCTTTTCACATGATCCTGTACTGCTTCTCTGGGTACCTATTGCATTGTATCATAAATACAATATAAACACTTTGAAGATAGGGACTGGTCTTCATTTTTTTATCTGAACAACAGTGCTTCAAATATAGTAGGGGTTTAATATTTAGTGAATTGCTAAATAGAATTCAGCAGCTTTCTCTGGTATGGAACCATAATAGAAGTAAGTTAAGTCAACTTTTCAACTTCTCAAGGAATGAGTGCCAACTCATGGTTTGAGGGGGTAAATGCAGGTTTTTACTGGTATAACACTTGGGGTGTGGAAAATTCTTTTCAAAATTCTGCTCTATAAATGCCATACTCAAATGTCACGTTCTCTACAAAAGCCTTTCCTGAAGGAGAACTGTCTTCAAGTATTTGTAGAGCTACCACAAAAAAAAAAAAAAAAAAAAAAGGATTCATCTTTTTTCTGTTTTATCCCAGAGGGCAGAACTTGGATGAATGAGTAAAAGTTGCAGAGAATCAAATTTAAGCTTGAAATAAAGAACATTTCCTAATGCCTACAGCTATCCAAAAGTAAAATAACCTACCTCAGGAAACAGTGCATTCCTCCTCAATTAGTGTCTTCAAGAAATGGCTAGATGACCACTTTGGAGTTAAAATGTAGAGGAAATTTTTGTTCATGCCTGAGTTGATAGCTTCTCAAATCTCTAGCAACTATGATCCTAAGAGATAGTCAAATCTAAAATTCCTAGAACCCCACCACAGTAGTGTCAGTCCATCTGTTCATACAATAGTTTCCCTATAGAACTAACTTCCTGCTAACATTCCTTTGTCTCCCTCTGTATTTTCTCAGAATCTGGTAATAATGTTAGGTGGGGTGTATTTGCAGTGTACAGTTAGCAGAAATGTACTCTAATGAAAAGCGAGCCCTGGCTACCCATTCTAGAACTTACCTCGTAGGGGATGATTCTCTGAGTTTGTTTTGAAGAGTAAGTATTTCCTCAAGAAGGTTCATATTCACAGTCTGTTCTCTCTTTAATTCAGATTTCTGCTTCTCCAGCCTTTGCTTTAGGTCTTCCACTATTCCATCAGCCAACTCTGAAGTCAATGGATGAAGGATTTTGGTGTGTTTTACATAGTGAACTTGATGTAAACTAGAGAATGTGTTCACGTCTTCTTCATTAGTGTCCCCCTTTGATATAGTCTGTCCTTCCTGCGCCCCTTCAGTACCACACATGACTGTGATAATAGCTTTACTGCACTGAGACTGTTGAGAAGCTTGCAACTGAAATTTGAATTTCTGGTATCCTTCAAGTTCAGCTTTCAAATCTCTAATTCGTTGTTTTAAATGTTCAGTATCATCCACATGTTCAAATTCATCAGAAAGATCTGTACCGTTCACACTTACTTTAAGAGAAAGATTCTTAGAACTTGAAGAAGATGCAGTTGAAGTTTCATCTACAAAATCTTCGCAATGACTTTCTTTGTTTGAGGGCAAGATGTCAAGGTTGTTAAGCTGAAGAGGTTCAAGTTCTGAAAATTAAATGCTTTTACATTAGTATCTGTTGTTTTCAGAATCACTAGAATGAGCAGGATCTTGATATAGCATCTATTTTAACACATTTTTCTTTCCTTCAGGACAAGATTTTATCCAGTTTCCCAGAGACATAAGAATAGTCCTAGAAGGAGATCCTACCATGATCCTCAGTATGTAGTTCTAGAATGTGACCACTATCAACAAGCACTTCCTTAGAGGTAATTTAAATATCAGATCTGTTTGCATGTGCTTGGGCTAGCTTCAAGAATTTCTAAAAGACCATCCACATAGTCAATACACTACCCACAAAGTAACATCTATATAGCATTTGACAGTTTACAAAGCATTTTCACATACATTATCCCAGAACCAGGAAAGACTCATCAAAAGTAGACTTGGCTTATCAAATCAGAAAACGAAACCTTAAATCCTGGTGCTATTTATTGGCTAAAAGACTAAAAAGAAGAGATCACTTTTCTTAAACTCAGTTTCTTCATCTTTAAGATGTGACTTGCACTGCTAGCACTATATATCTCATAGGGTTGTTGTGAAAAAAAAACACTCTGCAAACTACAAAATTACAGAAATGAGAACTATTGTTATTGTGGTAGTTAATAATACTGCTAAGCCCCTGGGGCAGGGGGAGACATGGATATTGCTCTCATTTTATAGATAAAGAAACTGAGGCAAAAAATGAAGCAATTTACATTATATGTTTAAATTACCAGGGAAATAAAAAACAAATAGACTATATTAATAGAATGGGCTAAATAATCATCTATTTTTTATCTAAGTGCTCACCTTTGCCTAAATAAGGATAAACTGTGTGATAAAATGGCTAAGTGTATATATGTATATATACTATGTGTGCATCTATCTAAATATAGGCACACAACTATATATTTACATACGACTTCTTTTTTATTTTATTATCATTATTATTAACATCACGACAATATGGCATAGTGCACAGAGACCCAGATTTGGAATCAGGAAGACATGGGTTCTAGCATAATACCTGGCACATGGCAGTTAGGTGAAGAGGAGGAACAGAGGAAAGGAAGAAGGGAAGGAAGACTATAGCACCAGTTCTCTTTCATTCACTTAGCTGAAAATTGAATGAATGCAATGGAGAATTTTATTTCAGGAAGAAAAGATTTTAAAGAACACTTAGACCCACTGCCCAGTTTTGCAACAGAAGAAATGGAAACCCTGAGAAGTGAGGTGGCATGGCCAAAGTTCCATAGTAGTAGATATTTTGATATAGTGCCCACCTAGGAGATGAATTTATGTGCACTTTGGTTTAGGTGGTTAATATACTTCAAGTAAGAAGGGATAAAATATATAAAGGTCATTTTGCTAACTGCAATCAGGACAAATGAAGCAAAAAGCCTAGCATTCTTACCCCTGATTACATTACTGTAAAACCCAAAATCAGATTCTCTCATTTTAGTAAGTAGCTGTCACATGAAGCAAGGAAAGCAATTATAATTATAAATCTTGGGGTTGAGACAGACAGGTGGCACAGTGGACAGTGCCAGGCCTGGAGTCAGGAGGACCTGGTTCAAATCTGGCCTCAGACATTTCCTAGCAGTATGACTCTAGGCAAGTCACTTAACCCCATTTGCCTTGCCTTTGCCCTTCTGTCTTAAGAAGTGCTACTTAAGACAGAAAAGGTTCTTTAAAAAAATCTTAGGGTTTGAAGAGACTTCAGAGATCACATAAATCCAAACTGCTTATTTTATAGAAGAGAAAATTCAAACTTAAGAAGTGATATGTCCAAGGACACATGGCTAGTAAAATACCAGGCTTTAAACTTGAACCCAAGTTACCAAATTCCCAAGAGAGGACTCTTTTCATTCATTCAAACAGTATTACTAAGCATCTACTAAGTGCCTGATAATATTCTAAGTGTTTCAGATAGATAAAAGGCCAAAAACAAAACAATACCTAACCTCAAGAGGCAAGTATTCTAGCAGGAGAAACAAAGGTACATATATAAGTGCAAAATATAATTTTATCATTTCAGGGGAAACAAAATAGTATTCTTGTAGGAATGAACATTTAAGCTGAACTTCGAAAGAAATCTGGAATTCGCCACAGCCGAAGTGAGGAGGGAAAGGAAGTGCAATAAATATAAGCAAGAGAGACAGTCAGACATGGAGAGAGAAGATGGAATGTCATGTGTGAGGTATAGCAAACAGGCCAGTTTGTCTGGAATATGAGAGTGCATAAAAGGGAATAACTTACAATAAGCCTGGAAATATATGCTGAAGCCAGGTTGTGAAGGACTTTAAAAGTCAAACAGAGATGTTTGTGTTCAAAACCAGAAGCAAGAAGGGCCCCTTTTGAACAAAAGTATAGCATGGTGAGATCCAAGCTTCAGGAATAACAATAATAAGCATTTCTTTACTACTTTTAGATTTACAAAGTGCTTTATAATCTCACTTATTTTATCTTCACAACAACCTTTGGGAGATAGATGCTATAATTATTCCCATTTTACAAATGAGGAAACAGAAGCAGAGGTTAAATGATTTTCCCAGAGTCATGCAGCTAGTAAGTATGTAAGGTCACATTTGAACTCAGCTTTTCCAGACTTTACATTTAGTGTTCTATCCACTGTACCACCTAGCTTGTAGCTGGGTAGAGGATGAACTGAAGAAGAAAAATCCTTGATCCTTGATCTTCTTAAAGAGAATTGGGAAACTAAATAGTCTATAGAGGTAATGAGGGCCCAAGGCACCCAATAATGGTGCCTCCATAGAAATAAATAGATGAGACATATTATAGAAGAATACCTGACAAGACTTGAAACAGAATGGGGATGAGGGATGAGGGAGAATGAAAAGTTGAGGATAACTCCAAAATTTTGAAGCTAAGTAACTAGAACAGGGATGCCATTAAAGGGAAGAGCTGCAGAAGGGAGAGAGTGGAAATTAATTCTGCTTGAATCTGAGATGGCTATAGGATATACCAATGGAAATGTCCAAAAAGTACTGGTAAACTGGATTGGAGCTAGATATCCAGAACTGAGATTTATCTGCAGGAAGTAATAACTGAATGCCTGGGGGCTGATGAGGTTCAAGAGAAGGTAGAAGAAGACAGCCATAGGGCACACACACAAACAAGATATAGGACAACATGTATGATGCTTCAGCAAAGGGAGTGGTGGCTAACAGATACCAGGAGAAATGGGAGGGCAAAATTATGAAAACAGAGGAAAGAGGTTACAGCAGGAAGAGGTCAAGAATGCTACAGAGAGGTCAAGAAGGACAAGGATTAAAAAAAAAGGCCATTGGATTTGGTAGGTACCAGGTTATTACTACCCACTGCAACCTGTGCAACCCTTTGACGGGAGAGGCTTTTTGTAGCTGACTCGCAACAAGCCATGGTTTCTGTGAGTCATTCAACTGAAGAGAAGAAACTGTCACACTTCACTTGTTTATAAAAATATAGCCACATTCTACAAGGCTGCTCAGACCAACATCCTACAATAGTACACTGGCTCATATGACAAAGTTGTAAATTTGTGGTAAATTCCACCACAATATAATTCAGTCGATTGATCATTTATATAGAACTAAATGGCCTCTGTAATTCTGTTTCCATGAAACCAATTAATGGTATGAAAGAAGATTATTCCCGTATTAATTTTGGTAAGATTTTGTCTGTATTTACAGGACCACAGATAGAAAGTATGGTAAAAAGTACAGGGTAGCTAGGTGGTATGGTGGCTAGAGTCAGGAAAACTTATCTACCTGAGTTCAAATCTGACCTCAGACACTAGCTTTGTGACTCTGGGTAAATCACTTAACCCCGTTTACTTCAGTTTTCTCATCTGTAAAAATGAGCTGGAGAAGGAAATGATAAACCATTTTAGTATCTTTGGCAAGAAAATCCCAAATGGGATTATGAAGAATCAGACAGGACTGAAACAACTGAACAACAACAGCAACAACAAAAGTAAAAATCATCTGGTCTACTCAGATCCTTCCACAAAAGAGAAAACTGAAGTCCAGGGAAGATGTCACAGGGCAAGAACTTGAACCAAGGCCAATACTCTTGACACCACAATTCTTCTCATAGCAGCAAATAATGTAGAGGCCCAAAAATAGTAGGTAATTCCATAGCCCTTTATTCAATAATTATGAAGGGAAAAGAACTGTAAAATAAAGCATGATTCAGAAACAGTTATGTATCCCTAAGAGGTAACACTTACCTGATGTTTTGTCTTTAGTCACACAGAAATAAAGCTGCATACATTTGTATTTATATGTATTTGTGTATATGCATTACATGCTTGTGTATATGTAGGTACATGCTTGTGCACATGGATATCTAGGCATTTATTTGGAACCTTCTGCTTCATGATACAGTAAACATTTATTCAGTATTCTATAAGCAAGAAGCAAGAAGTCATTAAGTCTTCTTGCAAATACCAATAAAGTATGTGAAATCACATGCTGTCCTTTTATCAGCATCATTTACAATCATTTACATTCTTAGCAATGCTTCAGTTAAGTTTAAACCCTGTCAAATGCCTTCCCACAATTCAGATAAAGGACCAATTTCATTTTCTGGCTTCCCCTTCCAAACCCAGGCCTCCATAGAAGCTTCTCCTGGGGAACACTGAATTTCCTAAATCAAAAAGAAGCCCCAACAAAGTTTTTTGGCATAAGGAATATAACATCCAACCCATTTATATAAGGATCTGTGTTTAAAAATTCTTGTGATAGGGGCAGCTGGGTAGCTCAGTGGAGTGAGAGTCAGGCCTAGAGACAGGAGGTCCTAGGTTCAAACCCGGCCACAGCCACTTCCCAGCTGTGTGACCCTTGGCAAGTCACTTGACCCCCATTGCCCACCCTTACCAACCTTCCACCTATGAGACAATACACCGAAGTACAAGGGTTTAAAAAAAAAAAATTCTTGTGATACTCCTGAAAATGGATCTCTCTGGAAACTAACATGGGATTTCTGGGGACAACTGTTTCTTACTAACTGAAGTATGCCCTAGTTAAAATTAGATCGCAAAGGATAATTATTCTTTAAAAAAAGGAATCACAAAAATATTACGGCTAAAAGGGAATTTATTATATCAAAAAGTATACTCCCTCCTCTTTTTTTAAGCCGCCAATATATGTAGAGCCCAGGCAGAAATAATTTAAAAGACTTGGAATATTAGACATCATCTAGCCCAATCACCACCCCCCAATTAAAGAAAGGGAAACTGAGGTCCAGAAAAAGTGAAAGACTTAGAGGTATAAAGGCCATTAATGATGATCACCTAATGACAGAATGGTAAAGCTGAAAGGCTCATGAAAATTATAAGTCAACGTCTCTAGCATTTTACAAATACAGAAACTGAGGCTCAGCAAAGGGGATAAAACTAAGATTTCATAAGTCCCAATTTCAGGTTCAATCTTTATACAATTCTGTCCTCTTCATCACTTTTACAGACTGCTCTAAGCAATGTTCAAACTAAAACTACAACACTGCCATTCTCATTTTCTAATCACAAACTACCTGGACTCTTTCTCTGATCCTCCTCCTCCTCCTCCTCCTCCACCTCCTCCTCCTCCTCTTTTTCCTCCTTCCCACCGGCATCACCTTCAGGATCCTTTAATTCCACCTCGCTCTCCTGGCAAACTGCTTTCGATGAGGGCTCAGCTAGAGAAATCCACAAAATGAAAAAATAAAACCACAAAACTGAAACCAAGCCAAGCAATGGAAAAGAACACAAAGATACAATGGGGAAAAATGAAAACACTGGGGATGCAAGATGCAATTTATAAGACAAAATTAATCTACAGAACTGCCATAACAAAAAATAAAAAGCATAAATATAACTTCAGCTTGTCTCCAATGGTTTAAGTCCTTGCTTTTGAAAAAGAAGCAGGTAGAAATTAATTCTACAGGGTCAAGGCCACTGTTCCTATAAGAAGAGAAATCTTCTAAGTGGATTTCTTGACTTGAGATCCACATAACTAGCTCTTTCCTCTGGGTCACGTAGTCTCTCAAAATCAAGAAGGGCCAGTTTCATGGCCAAAGGGCCAAAACCCCCAGTGGGCACCTGATGTCACTAAGTGGATGTCTAAAAGGCAGAGGAGGCACCATAGATTTTCATTGGCTCTGTTCTCCTCAGGTAGACTCTAGTATGCTTCTGGGGATTGAGCAGAATACCAGGACAGTTCAACCCTAGAGACCACACTTCAGTCCATACTGAACTATAAGTTCTTGGAGTCCACAAGGACTTCCAGCTGGAAGTGGACTAGACCCAAGTCCGATTTAGCTTCCAGAGTTATTCAGTTCCCCACCAAAAGGCATCTATTTTAATGACCTCGGTTTCATTGCTAGTGTAACCCTAAACCAATTCCACCCTTTATAGAATTCCAAAGGAAATTAAAATAATAGATTTTGTTTTCCCTTAGCAAATGCTTTTCTGTACCATGTGAGAAGCAAGAATCAAGATTAATCACTGCAATTCATGGAATTTATAAGTGAACTTATTATAATTCTAAACAACACGGCTGACATTTCAAGCAGTTCTATCAGTTATTTGCCTAGCTTTCTAAAACGCATTTTTCTTTTTCATTTTACCATTCAGCAAGAGTTTGTCTTGCACTGGCCTCTCTTCAATCAGAGCTTCAGTCAAAGATAACTTTTGTTGAAGATGTTTGTTTCGAATTTTACATTCCTTGAGTTCTCCATGCAGCTCAGCTACCTGGTTCTGTAGATAAAGCACTGTCTCCTGGGGAGCAGAGTTTAAGTTTATACTTCCTAATGATCTAGATGGTTTTAATGGAATGGGTAAACGGGATTTCTTAGTGCTCTAAAAAAAAACAAAAAACACATTGTAAAATTTTACACATACTTGTTAAAAGCACTTCCTTTTGTCAGTCAACATTTATGAAACAACCATTGTATACCCAGTACTATTCTAATTAGGTATTATGAGGCACTATTAAGCAAAGAGAAGACAGAATCTCTGCTTTCATGGAATTTATTCTCTAATGAGGAAAAGAAGTTATATAAGATGCATACTTCACTTATTAGAAGGTTACCTCCCTGGCAACATCAACTATTTAGGATCCAGCAGTATATAGTGTGGGCCTCTGAACAATCAAGAGAGATATCACAAAATTAATATACCAAAACTCTGACATTGTGTTCACAGACCCTCACTAAAGTTCTATTACTCTCATTACTAATATTATTAAGTCTTAAGGCTTGATAAATAGCAGTTTAATATGACTAATATAAGTATTATTACCAATAGTAGCATATTGCTTTAATATTAATAACAGTTAACATTTATAAAGCTTTAAGATTTACAAAGTATTTTACATGTATTATTTCATTTGACCTTCACAGTCACTCCTAGATAGGTGCCATAGCGTTATTATCACCCTCATTTTGCAGCTGAGGAAACTAAAGTTCAAGAGAGGTAAAGTAAGAAGCAGGGTTCAAATTCAGATCTTTGCTAACTTCCAGTCCAGCACCCTTTCTATCAAACAGTGCTGCCTACACACAGTTCTGATAGCTTTGCCAGGAAATAGAGATTAGAAGAAGCAAGGCAGAAAGCAGGTAGCTACAAGAAGCAAGGATACTGACAGCAGAGAGACCTGAGAGCTGACACTAAAGAATAAGACAGAGACTAAGAAAACAAACATAAGAACTCACAAATCATAAGGGGCCAATAAGCACAAAGACCAACAAATTCAAGCATGACCATATTACAGCATAGTAATTATAATGAAGACACTGAAATGGAAGGCAGTCAAAGCTCTCCTGATTTTCCCTACTAACTAACTGCTTAGGCCAGTGATGGCAAACCTTTTAGGGGCATTAGAGACCAAGTGCCCAAACTGCAACCCTCATACCACCTGTGAGTCCCTTGCCTTACCCCAGACAGGGGAGGGAGGAAATGTCAGCTGCTGGGCAGAGGGGCAGGTGATGTGAGAAATGTCCTCAGGCATGGTTGAGAGGGGGAAGGAAGCAGCCCCTCCCCAACCCGCCCAGCACACTCTGGTATGCATACCATTGGTTTGCCAACATGGGCTTAGGTTAATCCCTGCAATTATTTTCACTGGTGGTCCAGGTGGCCAAAGAATGCCAACACTTCCCCCTGGAGGGTCCAGAACCCACATTCCCAATAGATGGCTCTACCTTATGGCAAAATCACCTTAGGCCCATATACAATTGTATAAGATCTGTATGGCTTCTGAATTTTTATCTAGAAAATTTGATTGAAATAAAGTCAAGAGTAGTCTGAATTCCTATTAGTAACCAGTGATATAAATTATCCTAAACTATATATCTTGGAGGGAAATACAATACTCTTAGTAATCCATTTGTTGGGGCAAAGTTATATAATATATAAAATAGGGTTAAGAACTACCTTTCCTAACACACAGGTGTGAAACCCAGGTATATGCAGACTATATAAATGAGAATGGATATTTGGAACACCAGCCAAAATTACACAGATGTTCCTCTCAGTTGTCATTAATATCATAGCAATGTTTTTTTATTGTCTACTCAGATATCTTTAGAAAATCCTTTTCCAGAAATTATAGTTTTTGGTGCATAATTTAAAACAATCAAAAGCAATTGTGCTAATGATATAGCTAATGCTTTTTAGTATGGACAAAAGCGGTAATTTGGTAGTCAGAAAATAAACTTAATTCTGTATTTCTATATTATGAAGCACTGTTACAGTTCATTTTTCCAATCTAAAACAGCCATCAGAGACAGAATAGGAAAAGTCATCCGTAAAGCACCATACTTGAAAATAAGTCTTCTTGTAAATCATGAAAAGTCTTGAAAGACTTCCATAATTCACTGATTTTTTTTCCCTAAAATATACGGAAAATTTCAAGATGAAAAGTTTATGACACTAAACTAAAAGGGGACATTCAAGAACTTTCTACAGGGCTATGTTCTTTCTTTGCTATTCAAAGATTAATGAAAAAAGGTCTTGGATAAAAGTCTCTTGTTGATACAGCATAGATCATCAGAACTGGAAGAGTCCTTAGATCATGCATACTAGGGCTGAGAGGGGCCTTGATTTAAAAAAAGAGAGACACCTTGGATTTCTCTAATACTTAAGTTTTATAAAACCACAGTGTCCTCAAAACTCTACTAGTAATATGAATACGATTTCCTCTTTACAAGTGAGAAAAGAGAGGCTCAGTGAGATTAAGTGGTATGCAGCTGGTAAGTAAAATTCAGAATATAAAATATTAAACTTCAAAAACAGACAAGTTCAACTTAAACCTTGGGCAACTTACAACCCAACTCATGGAAATTCTTTGACCTTCTGTTTCAGAAGAATATATAATTTTACTAATAAATCCTTTTAGAGAGAAACAACTATTTAGATAATAATACTGCACACAGATTAGTAACATAAATCTAAAAACAAATGAACAATTGGAATTTGGGGGCCACTTATCTAGTCCAACTCTGTCAAGGAAGTTCAGAGAGGCAAAGAGACTTGCCCAAGGTTACATAGGAATTTTTTAATGGCTTAATCAGGACCAGAATCACCCCCAAGAGGAACAGAACCCCAGGTTTCAGAATCCCAGTCCATTTATCTTTGTATAGCACTAATTAAAAATCAGCATTGAAAATGGCATACAATGAAACCGTTTTTAGGCACAAGGTTTAAACAAGATTCCACTGCACTGGTCCAAAGGAAACAAACCCAAGGAAATTTTGCAGAGGAGAAGATCCAGTAGGAAATGCTACCAAATAATGTTCAAGTTCATTTCGGGACTTATGCATTTTCATCCCCACCCTTCAACCCCACCCCCCCAAGTAGGCACATACATGCAGACAAATGAGTATTAAAAAAAAAAAGAAAGAAAGAAAGAAAGGAAGGAAGAAAGAAGGAAAAGAAAAACATACTTTGTCTATAATGCTTGAAAGAGGAAGAACATCTTGCTCCTCTGGCATCTTATGCACATTTTCATGCTGATGTTCTGAATTAAATACTGAATATTTTGTTTTTTCTTCTGCAGCATCTTTCTTCCCTTCCTGTTTGAATTTCATGGTGTAGCCCTCTGAATTCATTGTTTGTGTAACCGAATCTTTCACTTCCACCATGGACAATTCAATTGCCTTATTAAGGTGTGCTGTTGTAGCAGGATAAAATCTTTCCTTTCCATCAAATACCGATTTCAGGTCTACATGATGCCTTAAAAATTTATTGACCTGTTTAAAACGTCGGAGTTCACTTCTTAGCTGAATAATTATTTGCTTAAGAGTCTTTTCATTCTTATCCTCTAGATCACAGCCAGAAAGTTCCTGTTCAGTCATGCCCAGATGCTCCAGAAGTAGTTCACTTACAGCTTTCATAAGCTCTGGTCTGTATTACCAGAAAGAGAGAAAAATGGTGAGATTAGCTTTTTAGAACAAAATTGTCCTGTATACTCATTCCAGCAATTCAACAAACCTTACATAGATGCTGGAATCATAAGAAGCTAGAGTCGAAAGGGGCCTGAGATTCAAGGTCATATCATATAGAATGTGAGAGCTGAAGAGGAACCCAGAGGTCACCTAGTCTAACCCGTCTATGAACAGGACTTCCCTTTGACAACATTCCTAAAAAGTAGTAATATAGGTGATGCTTTCAAACTCCAGTGATAGGGAGCTCACTACTACTTAAAAGTCCATTTCAGTTATGACAGTTTAATTATTAGGAAGTTTTTCCTTACAGTGAACTGAAATCTGCCTCTCTACAACTTCCACCCAGTTCTCCTAGCTCTTCCCTGTGACCAAACAGAATAAATTTAATCCCTTTGATGTAAGCCTTAAAACTGGAAGGGACCATAGAGATAAAGCATCTATTCAAAGAATAGTCAAGGAAACCAAGGCCCAGACAGGTAAAATGACGTCACAATTAATTCAGAGGAATCTCCAACCCAGGTCTTCCAATTCCCAGCCCAATAAAGGCTCTTGAAGGACTCTTCATTTATCCAACATGTGTTCAGCACCTCATGTATTATCCCAGGTGCTATGGATACAGATTATAAAATGACTGTCTATGCTTTCTAGAATACTTTTTTCTGAGTGAAAAGGGTACAACCTATACAAAAGAAGTCTAACACAAAGTGAGGTGTGGCGCCAATAATAATGAAAGTTAAAAAAAAAACCAATAATGAAAGTCATATGAGGTGCTCTGAGAAAATCAAAGGAGTGAAAGACACTTTCAGATAGTAAGGTGGAAAAAAGCTTTGTGGGAAAGGGGTCTTTGAGTTGAGCTTTGTTGTTAGAAAAATTCTGAAAGAGGGGGATGAGTTAGGAGAGTATAACAAGTTTAGGCAGAATGCCAACTCCAAAGCACAGAGGGGGGAAAAAAATTAATCCTGACAGACAGTGGCCTCCATAAAATGGGTAACAGTTCCATATTAGAAATAGCATCTCTATGGGCCTGAGTAGTAAAATTCAACCATAACATTTCTTCTATTCATCATCCTCTCTGTCCTCACAAGTATCTATGCTACCTTTAGGTCCTCAAAATGTTTTTTTTTGGTTCTGTTTTGTTTTGTTTTTTTAAACCCTTGCCTTCTGTCTTAGAATCAATACTAAATATCAATTCCAAGGCAGAAGAGCAATAAGAATTAGACAATGTGGGTTAAGTGACTTGCCCAGGGTCACACAGATAGGAAGCATCTAAGGCCAGATTTGAACCCAGGACCTCTTGTCTCTGGGCCTGGTGCTCTATCCACTGAGCCACCTAGCTGTCCCATCTTCATCATGTTTTACCTGAACTACTGCAATAGCCTCCTAATTGGTTTCACTCTCAAGTCTTTTTCTCTTTAAATCTACTCTCTCCAAACAGCTGCCAAATATGATATTCCTACAACACAGATCTGACCATGTCACACCCCACTCTCATTTCAAAAGTATTCAATGCCTTCACTAAATAAAAAGTCCTCAGCCTGATATTTAAAATAACCTCTAATCTAGCTTCCATCTACCATTCCAGTATCATTGCAAATTATTAACCCCTTTATCCATTCTCAGTTCTAATCAAATTGGTCATCTCCAGTCTCTGTGTATCTTTGCACAAGTGGTCACTTAGAGTTAGAAAAGCATTTGCTCTTTCCACTACACCAGTGATGGGCAAAATTTTTAAAGAGTGGGCCAAAGAAAGGAAATGCTCATCTGTCAGTCTGTTTCTAAGGCAACTCTTTCGAAGTTTCATTGTATTGTATCCTACTCATTTTATTCTTCCGATTAGGAATAATGTCATGCGGCCAGATAGAACATTTCAAGGGGCCACATCTAGCCTGCTGGTTGTAGTTTGCCCATCACTGCACTACACCATTCTCACTGCCTTTGGTAGAAGAGTCCTATTGTGGGGAGCTCTGCAGTAGGTGTGGAATCAGCTTACCCCAGTTCTTCTGCCAGGTAGCTTTAGCTATAGATCTAAAATTAGTTGATTCATTTCTAAGCTGGAAATATAGTGAAGTGGCACAAAACTGAATGAGCCAATAGAGTGATATGGATGGATGCTAAAAAAATAATAAATAACCAACACTCTTAGGCTACGTTTAGTAGCTAATTCATAGGAAATTATTTCACTATATTCTGCCCTGATCAAATCCTACGTGGAATAGTATGATCCCTTATGGGCACTATATTTCAAAAGGAATGCTGACAAACTGGTATGTATTTCACAAAAAGGCAATCAAAATGGTGAAGGGACTGAACTACATGGTATAAAAATCAAGTGGAAGGACAGGGGTGGGAAGTGGGTCAAAAAAGGGAGTGCATGTTCGGTATCTTCAAATATATCTACAAAGCTATCATTTAGAAGGAGAGCTGGATGAATTCTGCTATGATCCAGAGAACAAACCAATGAGGAGAAGTTCTAGAGAGAACCCATTAGCAATTAGACCTGTCTAGGAATGGAACATGCTGCCTTTATATGGTACCAGGTATTCAAGTAAAGGCTGAATGATCAGGTAACAGAAAAAATTCTTGCTTTAAGTAAATATTGGGCAGCAAAGTTACCTTCATATTCTATGCTTCTAAGGTTCTATGTTTTTTCTACCAAAGATTAGGGTTTTAGAGACACAGAATGCTAAAGATTAGAAAGGATTTTAGATGTCACCTAAATGAGGGGGGTAGGAACTAGAGACTAGAACTGTGATTTCTCTGGTACAGAGAATTCTCAGATAAAAAATTCCTTCTAGGGGGAAGCTAGGTGGCTCAGTGGCTTGAAAGCCAGGCCCAGAGACAGGAGGTCCTGGGTTCAAATCTGGCCTCAGACACTTTCTAGCTGTGTGACCCTGGGCAAGTCACTTAACCCCCCCACCCCCCATTGCCTAGTCCTTACCACTCTTCTGCCTTAGAACCAATAAACAGTATTGATTCTAAGATGTAAGGTAAGGGTTTAAAAAAAGAAGAAAAGAGAAGAAAATTTTTCTATCAGTGCAGATCAGTATTTTCTAGCCTTAGAGGACTTCCAAGAGCACTGAGAACTGACTTGCCCAGGATTGGACAGTCAGTGTGTCAGAGGCCAGACTTTAGCTCAAGTCACCCTGGTTCCAAGGTCAGCTCTCTCTATCTACTATGTCATGCTATCTATCTCATCCAGTCCAAACAGCCTTTTACAGTTAAGGAATGTTCAGGTCTCCCACCAAAAGATAGAAAATGAAATGAGTTCATGTTTACGCTCATCTAAATACCAGAATCACATTTTTGCTTAACATACAAAAATCTAAGACTTTATTAATCACAGAGGGAAGAAGAACTTCACACTCCAATAGCAAGGAAAAGCTCTGGGGATCTATTCCCAGCTTGCCTTATCCCAGGAGACATGAGCAATTTTTCTTATATCCTAAGTCAATTTTCTACATTTATAAAAGAGATAGAATACTGTCTGGTTGTTGTTGTTATCATGTCCAAATGGAAGGATTTTTTTAAAGTCATGTATTAAAGAGATAGTTTCTAAAAAATTGCAAAAGTCCCCATCCCCTTGCCTAAAATGTACTTCATTCTTTCCTCCTTTATGCCTCTCAGCAACCTTCTCTTCTTTCAAGGCTCAACTCAGGTGCCATGTCACATCTGAAGCCTTCCCTAAATCCCCTACTTGTTAAAGTTCTCTCTTTCCTCAAATTTCCTTGTACTATGCTTATTTACTTGTATGTATGGTATATCTCCTAGTATCATGTAAGCACCTTAAGGGCAAAAACTCTTATGGTTTCTGTTTTTATATCCCTAGCACACCTGCCAGGGTGCCTTAAACTTAATATATGCTTATCAAATGTTTGTTACTAAAATGAATTTAAAAGAAAATACCCCATGGTATCTTCCCAACAAGAAATAGGCTCCACATCTACCAGGAAGAGACCTAGAGTTAAATCTAGACTTTAAACATCAGGGTCATAGTTGCTTTATATTAAAAAGAAGTCCAAAAGCAAGAAGAGATTTAAGTACTACTGATTCTTCTCTCCAAAAGCTAGACAGCCCAACACAGTGTTCACAAAAACAATACTCAGGGAGAAACTTTTTTTTTCATCTTTGTAATGGATTTGCATGCAGTTTTTGTCTTTCCCTTACTACTGATAGCATGCAGTCTAATTACTTAATTGCATGATTGGCAAGATTCCTTCAGAACCATTTCAGGCTCTCTCTCTCAGGTAAATGAGACAGTGCCATTATCTAAATTCACTTCAACAAAATTATTTTTTTTCTCCCCTCAACTAGAAACACTGTCAAAAGCAAAGCACAAACCTCATACATACCTGGGCTCCAGCAATAATGTTCTATTTTCATTTAAAGGCGAAGGGAACAAGTTCATCTCCTCGCCTCCACGTTGACATTTGTCTTTGTGGCTATAAGACTCGCCAACTACATCAAAATCGATCTGAGAATCATCCTGATTCCTTAAATATCCCTTTTTACAGGGAGGCTTAGAATAGTCCAATGTAACCTGGGGGAAAAAATGATTCAATCAACCAAAGTATGCATTCTTCCATAGTTGACTGACAGATATCAGCACCCTGCAGGCACATGTGCCTAGCATGGCTTTTTATTATCATGAAGTTCAATTGCTGTGCCATCTAGCTGTTGCTTCTGTTTTGAGAACCTCTGGATTAACTGTCTGCAAGAACTCTCGGAGCACAATTAGTGTTCTCTCCAGCAGCAGCATTCCCACCATCCACTGCCTAACAATGATCTGTATACATTCAAGTCTGCTTCTTTCTCTAAACCAACTGGCAGGAAAGAAGTCACAACTTTGGCATGACCCTCATGAGAAGACGCCAAGCCTTTGTCTAGTAGACGATTCCCAAACTGGTATGCTGTGACCTGGTGTGTCTCTGAATAATAAGAAGAACAATAACAATAATAGCTGACATTTATCCAATGCTTTAAGGCTGGCAAAGCACTTGGCATACATTACCTAACCCTACAAATAAAGCTCTTTACATGCATGATTACAAACAATTTTCTCACAGATTGGCTGTGACCAAGCTCAACCAGAGTTGACTGCTGGGGCTAGTCAAATTTATTTTACCGAAGGCCACTCCAGGCAGGCCTCAGGGACAATGAGTTAAGGATATTAGCTCCAATGTGATTTTGACCTCATGTGATCTCATTTAATTCAACAACAGTTCACTAAGGCCATAAGTGCAAGGCCTTGTGTTACCCTCTTGAAAGAAAAATTTAGAAATAATCCCTGCCCTCACGTGGCTAACATTCTACTGGATGAACTGGTTATACTATCTATGAACTTATAAATATAAGCTAATTTGAGGAAGAAGAAGACACTAACAATTAAGTAGATCAGAAAAGGTTCGAGGGGAGAATACTTGATACTCTCTATCTTATTTGTTCTGATTTGTATATTTTTAATGTAATATATTTATCTATTTATGAAATACATATATATGGTAATATACATTTTTGTGTATTTTACTTCTTCTATTGGAGGCAGGAGGCAATTCTCCTTTTCTTTATATCTTTCCTCCAATCTCCTCCTGTATAGTGCACTGAATATAGAAGTGCTTTCTTAAGTTAAGACACTTAAGTGTTTTCTATAGGACTGGCCCTACAAGTGCTTTGAGATCTTTATAGGTATTATGAGAACCACTAAAGACAGTACTATAAGTAAGCCACTCAATATTTTATCTGGACTTTCATTATGTTTTGTAATTCACCCCCTATTCTGCGTTCCTTAAGTACACATCCTAATTAACTTCACTTTGATTTGTCTAATTTGGAAGGTGGCTAGTTCATAAATCCCATGAAGATGTTATTTATGAATCCACCTTCCTAGGTCACTGGGCTTCTCTTGGGAACTGCATGAAGCTGAATCTAGTTAAGGCTTGTACTAGGCATGCCTTGAAGTGCAGCAATTAATATTCTTTTTCCTACTGGAAAGTTGTAAATTTCCTATAAAAAACTTACCCCTGCTTCAATGCTCCAGATATCAACTAAGGTTTTTTTAAATCAAATCCAAGCCTCTCAAAAACATACCTCCTTATTTATAATGTATTATTTATCACTATCTCACTTTAAATTCTCCTGATTAGGATGTTAATACAAAGTAGAAGCCAAGAACTATAGCTGAGTGCAAGTTTCTTAATTTTAATGTCACTTCTCTCTACCTTCTTCAATAAACTGCATGTTTACTTACACCATGTATAAAAAGAAACCTATAGATAAGATTCACCTTTCCGAACCCTAACCTTCTATCTCTTGCTCCAAAATGGAGAACAGTCACAAAGCCTAACATTTGGAAGAAACCTTAGAATGTAGAATTTTAGTGATAGCAGGAACCTTCAAGATCCAGTCCAGGGGCAACCAGGTGGCTCAGCGGAAAGAGTGCCAGGACTAGAAATAGGAGGTCCTGGATTCAAAAGTGACCTCAGGAACTTCCTATTTGTGTGATCCTGGGCAAATCACTTTACCCCAAATGCCTAGTCCTAACATACTTTTCTGTCTTGCAACTGATATTTAGTATCAATTCTGAGATACAAGGTAAGGGCTTTAAAAAGAGAGAGAGAGAGAGATCCAGGCCAGAGACAGGGAAACTTAGGCACAGAAAAGTTAAATTTGTCTTGGGTTCCGTTTCAAGGAAATACAGAAAAATGCTGTACCCAAAGGTTCATGGTCAGTCTAAAGGATCATTCTGAGTAGCATCTACCTACCACAAGATTAAAAGTATCTTTTATTAACTCTACAAATAATATATGTATTCTGATGAAAGTCCCCAAGATACCTAAGGTGAGTCCAGAGTCCAGTTTTGTCATTGAAAAGCACTCCATTTAGGGAGACAGTATCACCAAGGAAAAGACTAGAGCAAAGCAAGAATTGGAATGCAAGGATTCTGGATCTGACTCAGTGACTTAACAGAGTGGAAGGACTTTGGGCAAATCTCTTCACTTCTTTGAGCTTCAGTTCTCCCATTTCTAAGTTCTCTTCAATTGCTAATATTCTATGTAGAAACAGCTTTTGGGCCAACAGAACCTGGAAAATATTGCTAATATTGCTAGGAATAAAGATATTGTCAAGGGAGCAGGGAGAGGGTATTAACCTCCAGATATGCAAATACAGCCCCACCTCACTGCTCCACAATGAATGGTGTTCACTCAATAAGTTCTTCTCATCCTCATCCACATCTTCAGCCTTTGTAGCATCCTCCTCATCATCCTTACTCCCTAGGAGCTAAAAAGAATAAAATGATGTGAACATGGAACACATACAAAAAAAGTTGCACGAAAATCTCATATGTGTTGGTAACATATATAAAAAGCCAAACTGCTAAAATTTAAATTAACCCACATTAGGCTCATTAAATCCAATAAAAACCACAAAAGAATTCCTAGAACCAAGAACAATTTATGGTCCCCTTTCTTTAGAAAATAAGTCAGAGGCATTTTCTTACCACCTCTCTACATTTTTCATCAAATTGTTTGAAATGGAGTATTTTGTCTCTTGCTTTGCTGATGTTTCTTCACTCTAAATTCACTCACAAATTACACAAAAGTATTGAAAATTAAGAAGAGCACTATTGATGGAATTGAAAACATAAAGTCCTAGGAATGTATTAAAGAAAATTTACAACATGCCAAATAGATGCATCACTTGTACTTAAGAGAGAACAAACAAACCACTTTTCTCAACTGTCACACATCCAAAAGGAGGAAGGGACAATACTCATTATACTACCACTTTGCTGACAAAGACTTATAATCGCTAATGAATGCTCAAAAGTCAGAAGAATTTGTCTGATTTTAGAAAGAAGAGCATTTTATTTAGAAAGATAGTATAAGGTCTAACACTTTTTTAAAAAGTCAAATTTAAGAAGTTTCTATAGCAATCATGTAAGAGATTAGAAAATGATTCTTTAGAGGGCTGTAGTAATCTCTTGGCCTCTCCAATGGATTTATACTTATGTTCACAAGCTACTTGGCTACTCCAAGTGAAAAATGGGATTAAATTGGCCATTCCCATAGAAATACAGAGCCTTTCAGAACTGTGGAACTATACCCTACCAATTTACTTTTTTGAATTCCTGAAATTAATCAGTCAATTCTATGACCCTATAAACCCAGCTTTCACCTTTCACATATTATTTCCTATTTACCATAAAGAAACATTGACTGGAGGGCAGTTAGGTAATACAATGGATAGAGAGCCACGCCTGGAGATGGGAGAGCCTGGGTTCAAATTTGACCTCAGACATTTCCTAGCTATGAACAAGTCACTTAACCCCAATTGCCTAGCCCGTAGTGTTCTTCTGTCTTAGAATCGATATCAATATGGAGGAGGGAAATGATCCTCTGACTGGAAGGCGACTCATTGGAATCCTAAATGAAATGAATTTTGTTTTCCAAATTCCATTTCCAAAAGGAGCATGATAGAAGAAAACAATCTAATGATTAGAATTTAGTCAAAATTAATCCTGGGATCAGTCTACATTTAGTTCATTTTCTTGTATCTTCTACATCTACATTTATAGTGTAGAACTTTAAGAAAACTAGTGCTCAAAATGATGTTCCTATGGTTCTGTAAGATCCTTAATCATTAAACCAACCTTGAATTATGTTCAATATATTCTATTTATTAAGACAATTAAAGCACTTAAGAAATAGTTTTAACAGGAAGGACTTACATAGAGAAAAGAACATAGGACCTTATGCAGGAGGACCAAGTTCAAAACATGACTACCTCACAGCAACTATATGACTGTGAACTAATCACTTAACTCCTGAGTCTCAGTAACCCCATTTGTCAAAAAGAGATGTTCATACTTGTACTAGTTACTGTCAAAGGGCATTGTAAAGGAAAACATTATAAGCTTTAAATTACTCTAAAAAGTGAACTATTAAAAATATTTTAATATGATTGTTAGCCACAATATTCCATAACCCAGGGTAAACCATTTTAAAGATATTCTGAATAATCAAGTTTTTCAGCTATAGGCATATTTTTCAACATCTTTCTCATTCATATTTATGAAAATTAGTAATTGATCAGCATATCCATGAAGTCAGTCTAATCCGGTGAACTTAACTATCTGGTCAGTTCATTATAAGCACAAATTAATAGAATCATAAGCATCTCAGGAGTAGAAATCATCTAGTCCAACCCAAACAGGAATTCTTTCTAAAACATTTGGGATTGTCATTCTACTTCTGCATGAAAACTTCTCAACTGATTGTTGAAAAGCTCCAATTATTAGGAAATGTCTTAACTATTTCCCTGTGCCTGCTCCCTTGTTCTGTCCATAAATCTGTTCCCTCATCAGCTATGTGATGATAATAAACCAGTCTCTCCTTGGTCTTCTCTTCTTCAGGAGAAAATATCTGTAGTTCCTTTAACTCTTTTTTATATGGCTTCATTAGAGTATCTTCACTATACTGGTTACCCTCCTCTGGGAACAGGTTCCAATTTGTCTTTATATCTAACTGTTATAAACCTTTCAAAAACTCAAAAAGAGTTTCTAATCATAAGTTACTTGAAGAGAAGGCTTGCATACAGTTCCTCCAAGAACCAAAGGAGTTACATGCATTTTAATTTTTTTTAAATGCTACTGAAAAGGAAACTGACAAGTGAATGTGGCAAAATTGGAGCACTAATGCATGTCTGGTAGAGTTGTGAACTAATCCAAACATTCTGGAGGGCAATTAGGAATTATGCCTAAAGGGCTATAAAAGAATGCATACCTTTTGATCAAGTAATACCACTATGAGGTCTATATCCCAAAGAAACAAAAAAAAATGGGAAAGGATTTGTTTGTACAAAAAATATTTATAGCCACTCTTTTGGTGGTGGCAAAGAATTGGAAACTAAAGGGATGTCCCTCAATTGGGGAATGGGTGAAGAAAATGTGGGTATATGATGGTGATGGAATACTACTGTGCTATAAGGAATGATGAACAGGATGACTTCAGAAAGAACTAGAAAGATCTATGTGAATTGATGCAGAGTGAAATAAACAGAACCAGGAGAACATTATTCACAGTAACTGAAATACTGTGGAATGATCAAATGTGATAGACTTGGTTACTAACAGCAATACGATGATCCAGGACAATTCTGAAGGGCTTTGGAAAAAAATGCTCTCCACCTCCAGAGAAAGAAAGGAGTAAGAATACAGACAAAAACATATGATTTATAATTTGTCTATGTGGATATATGTTTTGGGGACTTGGTTTTTTAGGACAATTCACTTATAAAAATTAATAATATGGAAATATGTTTTACATGATAATACATGTATAACCCAGATTAAATTGTTTGTCAAGTCTGGAAAGGAAGAGGGAAGAAGGGAGGGAGGCAACACGGCTCATATAACTTTGGAAAAATTATGTGGAAATTTGTTATTAAATATTAAATATGAAAATTACTGAGCCCTGCCAGGGCTGAGCCAGACATCGGAGTAGCACTTAGGGTGGTAGGCTAGACAATTCTCTACCTTCTTCTTACATTTTTCCACTTTTACTCTTTCCACCTCTTTACAAGTAAAACTGCTAAAAGTCATTTTGACTTAAGCAATATTTTTAAATTGGCAACCACAATATTACTTTAGAATTCTCATATTTAGCATAAAACCCTAAATTTAAATCTTACACCTGCCACCACCACATCTAAAGAAAACTCTTATACTAGTAAGTAAGTATATGGTAGCAAGTTTTCCCCCAAAGATAATCATGAACAGCACACTACTCTTTGGTGTCTCATTCTTTCCATACTAATCTTCAAATTTCATTTTTAGGGGGATAAAGGGACCTCTTTTTGAAGAAAAGCTACAAATTATGGGGTGATTCATAGAATATCAAATTGAAGAAAATTCTGAAAAGTAAACTGAATAAGCATTTATTAATGTGATGTGCCTGGCATTTTACTAGAAGTTGGAAGCAGAAAAACAAAAACAATTCCAGACCTCAAAGAGTTTACATTATAATGTAAATGGAATATGTACAAAGTAAATAAAAAGATGGCCAGGGATCAGTACTAACAAGCAGAGATTTCAGAAAAGATCTTGTGTGGGAAAGGATACTCAAGCTAACCCTTGAAGGGAGCTTGGAATTCTTAATGAAGGTAAGGAAGGAGATCAAATCACCATAAGAGCCAATGGAAAAACAATGAGGAAGGGAAGGAAATGATGAGAATAAGTAATAGGAAATAGACTAGGTAAAACATAGAAGTTGTAACAGGGAGTACAAAGTGAAATGATACTAGAAAGATAAAATGAAGCCAAATTGTGAAAAGGGTTTAAATGCCAAAAGAGTTTAATTTTATCTTAGCAGTAAGAGGGAGAGATTGAAGTTTCTTGAGGTATGTAATGGTCAGACCTATGCTTTAGGAATATCAATTTAATATCTCCATGGAGGATAAACTGGAGAGGGGAGAGACTAGAGGCAGAGACCAATTAAAGTCCAGGTAAGAGGTGATAAGGGTCTAAAGTAGTATTGTGACAAAGCATTCAATTTTGATTTTTTTTTTTTAGTATTAAGATGTCAGAATAAGAAAAGACACTACTCTTGAAAGAGATTTAGAACTATACTTAATGATTTTTTTTTTAATAAAGGGGAACAACCAAAAAAAATCCCAAAATTTCAAGATCATATGAACTCTGAGAATAACTTCATTATTAAAAACATTTCCTTGGAGGAAACAAACCTAGAGACTGCTTTTTTCCCTGAACAAACTGTGAATATGCTCAGTTTTCAAAATTATCTGGCGCCCTGGAGGTTAGAATCAATAATGTTCTCTCCCTCAAAGAAAGCAGATGGTTGAGAATGACATAAACTACTTTTGAGCTTCTCTTGATCTTTTAGCCAAGGAAAAGACTTCTTGGGGCTGCCAGAGCTCTAGGAGCAAAACTGGGGCAATGGAGCTATCTTCCACATTCATTCATTTTCCAGTTTAGGCTTGCTTAAAGGTGACACTAAACCAAACAGATTTCATAGCACCACAAGGGACAGGGGTAAGAGAAGTTCCTTGTTGCACCCTCCACAGGGAAGAGAGCTGTCTACTATAACAATACCAACTAACAAATGAATGAACAGCTACACTCTGCAGAATGGCTGGATTCTGTAACACAACATACTATGGCGTGATACATTTCCTTAGGAATGTAGGGGTAGATTAAGGGGAAGGAACTAGCAGTCTTCCTCACTTCCACCTTCACCTTTGTCACATGTCAAGAAAGAAAAAGCAAAGGGACAGTCACAAGAACTAGCATTCAAAATGACAGTATCTTAAGAGGGTGAGTCCCAGCAGAGAACGAGATATCCGTTCACTAAGCCTGAGGTGAAATGATCTTCAGTGCCCTTAATGAGAAAAATAAGGTCACGAAGGACCTCATGTAGCATTAATGACTCAATGCAGATTTTATTCCAAAAGTAAACAAAAAATAAGTAATTTACTTATTTTAGCTGGCAAATGATAATAGTTACACACATCACACTACCAAAATACCCCACTAACTCTCTGAATTTGCACAAAAATGAATCTGGGTATTTCATTTGTATGACCACTAGTGTTCAAAAATAGATCTTTAGATATAAAGCATGATTCAAATTCTGAGAGCATTGCTTTCTATGCAAGAGGCGTGAGAATTAAAAACTAAGCTCATCAAGTCACTTCAATAGTAAAGTGTCTGTTTGAAGGGCTGATCCTTATACCACCAACAGCTAAAATCCTAAAGCCCTCAATACAGATTCAGCCTTAAAAAAAAAAAAAAAAAAAAAAAAAAAGCAAATACTCTAATAATAACCAATCAAAATAGTTCATCCCTATGATCCCAACTACTACAGAGGCTGAGGTTGGCAGATGGCTTGAACTTAAGAGTTCTAAGTTACAGTGGATTAAGTCTATTGGATATTCTCACTAAGTCTGTCACCAATATAGTGTATCCTAAGAACAGAGGCTCAGGGTTTAAGAGGTGTGAGTCAGTCCAGGTCAGAAAAAAATGGAACAGATCAAAGTTCCTGAGCTGATTAATTATGGAATTGGGCCCGAGAGTGCTCTATACTCCCAGGTGAGCAAGAAAGAGTGATCAAGCCTCTTTTTTAAAAAATAAATCTTTTTTGAATTTTTAATGGAAGTGAGTTTAGATAAGCAAAGACTTTACTTCTTACCTCACTCTGGTCTAATGTCCCACTGTCCTGTGTACCCAAACAGGAGAGTTCAAAAAGGGTTTTCTTGAGGTCTTGGTTATCTGAATGCAACTCCTTTATAATCATCACTAGTTCATTAACCTAAAAGCAACAGAGAGAAGAGCTATAGATTTCATTTTAATGTTAACTTTTTTTTAGATATGTCACCAATACTAAATAAGCTACTCAATGCCATAATTATTAAGAGTTGCTCTGTCTTTCTTGCATACTCAGACCATATCTAAACAACTACATAATTGTTTCATCTTCCTGTTCCACCAAGAGGCAGGAAAGACTTTGGGGAAAAAAAAAACCAGGAATGCTGAAATGGGAACTGGGACGTTCTAATAAGCTCTACCATGGTTAAACAAAAAGAATTAATTGTGTGGATGATGAACAGGAGACTCTAGAAGTACACTCATACACTACTTGTCTCTGTCTCAGTCTCTCTCTCTCCCCAACCCTACCCCCCCTTCCTCCCTTTCTCCCTCTCTTCTTCTTTCTCTTTTCTTTCTCTCCTCCCCCTCCCTCCTATCATCCTTCCCTCTATCTGGTCAGCTTGTTAAGAATTCACTCTTATTCTCTTATCACATCTTTATGCAATGATGAACCAATAAATGACTTAAACAATAAGAGTTAAAGGAATTCAGCGAGAGGGGCACTCACTGTAAGGCTAAAATAAAATGTTCAAGAAACCCTTTATGGACAAAAAAGGCTTTAAAACTACCCCTTGAGAATGAATAGATTCTCCATTGGTAGAAAATAGGAGTGAAGAGGTTTAGAGAAAAATGGCAGGAGCAAAATCTAGAAGATGGAAGAAACCAGAATGAAAATCCTTCTTTCGCAAAAACAGCGAGGGACCTGAGCAAATAAAATAAGTACATCTGGATTTGGAAAGTGTTCCTTCCTCCATTTTGTGCTTTTTCTTTGAGAATTATTTTTTGTTTTGGTTTGGTTTTTGACATTTTGAAAGAAAAAAACTACAATGAACCAGAGGAAAGAAGCTATAGGACCATAAAAATCAGTCACATATACCAGGTTACTCATGGATGCAAGAGGTTGGTCTCGCTATTCAGAAGAGAAATGGACTCATCTATCCTTCTGCTCAACTCAATGAATTTCTAGTATGAACCCCTATTTATCAAGCACTGGCTTCTATTCTTCACTGTTCTGTGTATTATATGCCCATCTTGTCTGTCCCAACAAAACTAAGTTCCTCACAAGTATTACTCACATTTTCTGCCTGACTGGTAATTCTACTTCATTTATATTGCCCACAGTATCTAGTAAAGTGCTGGACATACAGGCAGCAATTACTAAATATATGCTAGATATTGGCTTTTTTAGTTTAGTAGAAGTGACCATCACAGTATGAACTCAACTGAGACCAGTGCTCAATGCACTCCCACTTACTCTCGGTTACCTATGGATTCCAAAACACTGAAATCACATAAATCGAACCAATTTAATAGGCCTAAAAGGGAATATGTGAGACTGAGGACATTTCCAATCAAGGAGTTACAGAAATGCTAGCACTCACTGGATGATTATCTCCAACTTAAAGATGAAGTAAACCTTTACTGTTTTAGTAAAATTAATGAGGTGGGGGGAAGTAAGACTTCCTGAATTGAGGGCCTCTTTTCTGAGCCTACTGCTAGAAATGATGAAGAAAAAGGTGGCTCTAATAGGAAGCAAATTAGCCCACAGGTTAGTACCCTTTGTTTAAGTTCTTCTAGAGACAAATGTTCTGTCTGGAAACGATCATGATCACCAATGCAAATACTCAAATAGGACGTCTGATCACTATAAAATGAAATGGATTCTTCTGTCAAAAGAGAAAAAAAGAATGTTAGAAATATTATCAATGAGTGATACAAAGTTAAGCCTTCTAACAAAACAAGCCTTCTAGACTTAACTCTGGAAAGGCAAGTGGAGGCTACTCAAAAAGCTCTCTGAAAGATAAACCTGTCACCTTTATAGAGTGGAAGCATTTTTCCCCCTTTTTTTCTTTCCTCTGTGCCAAATGCCATATCCTATCAGGCTTATCAGTTTTCTAACTAAATTATAACTTGCACAATGATTATTGTGTCTGGAAATAAGCACTACATGCAAGACCTCAATAGTTATTCTGATTTGCTTGAGATAAAAATATTAGCTGTAAACCTCAAGGGGAAGACTCTAATAAGCAAGTCAAGTTACAAAAACCACACTGCACTACAGAACTTCCATGCATTGGTCCCACATTCTTCTTAGAAGAGTGAAATAGTAAATGACTTAAGCATGAATCTAAGATGAAGGTATATCCATGCACAGAAGCATTTGCATAACTATCTGTTCCAAACAGGTCTTAGACTAACTAGCAGGCACCTCAAACCCTTAAAGGAATGTGTGCAAACATAGCTACATTTGGGATTTAACTTTAATCAAAGTCAAATAATATGCCCTCCCCCCAAAACAGAACTAAATCTCTGATGGCACTTTGTTCTTAAGCAAAGGTACCATGAAATGTCTACAGTGTGTTTAATTCAAAAGACCTGCCTTGTATGGTTCTATCAGCTATTCTAAGTATGTATCATGATATACACAATCAATGCCTTTCAACAAAAGCTGTCAATCAGATCATGGTAAAAAAGTTAAATTCCCCAGCTGGGAAAGTGACCCTACAGCCACAAGATTATAAAGAGTCAGGGATCTTTAATTTATGAACAAAACAGAAAATTCTGTTGATGGGAAGTATAAGCAACTTAAAATCATCACTGCAGCTTAAATGCCACGGAATTACTAAAATTGGCTGCAAGAGGAAAAAAGTATTCCTGTGCATATACCTTGCCTGCTGAAGCAGCTGGGTGCTTTTACTAAAAATAAAATGGAGGCCGCAGAAAGGGTGGTTAATAAAGTTTTCTTAGATACTATGTTTAACTGTCTTTACCACTTCAAAGTTCACACTAAGCAGGCAAAGTGAAGAGGAGAGCACACAGGAAAAGGCCTAATTAAGTACGAATTTACAGGTCATTGTACCTTCTTGCTTCTTAATTTCATTAATTTGATCCTCTAGGGTCTTCCGCAAGTTCTGGTAAGACTGGACATCATCTTCTAGCTGCTTGCGCAATGAAAAAATGTTGTTCAATTCGGTCTGCAGATTGTTGATACTTTGCAAAGGCAAGATACAAAAAAGTTATAAAGCCAGACACGTTTTTCCCATTTCATGATTATAACACATACTATATGTTAAAAGATCTAGAAAGTCTTTGTTCCGAGCAGAGGAAAAGATTTTGCTCTTATGCCATAGCCCATAGTCTGGCAGATTTCACTAATATTTCACAGAAGCAATTGCTCCTTCTTCCTTCAGACATTTCTCTCTTCTTGATCCAGAGTTACAGACATAAATCAACGTCTATTGAGATGAAAATAAACCATTAGATCTAATCTTCTATGCTGACTGCTTGAAGAACTGTAGGTTGTAAAGCAGGCTTTCCTATCGGGGAAGGAACTCTGTTCAGAACTTTTCCCTGGTTCCATCTCATGACAACAATAATGATCAATTTGGAAGGCAGAGAGAAAACCTTACCATCATGTCACAGCACAGCACTAAGGGGGAATTTTGCCAGGAAAAAAAGAAAAAAAGAAAGATTGTTTTAGCTAAGACTACTGCTATTAGGCACTGGAAGACGATGGCTTCATTCTCTCTTCTACCTTTTTGACAGGGTGAAAAGTATATTTACACCTGCATCTAACATTAATGCTCCTCTAAACAAAGAAAGTAATGCTTTTTTGAAAGCTGTACAAAAACCCTAATTCTCTTCCGTAGGGAAACTGATTCTTTATGACCAATAACTGGTTGTAGAACCTGAGGGAAGGCCTCTGCCCTCTCTAAGCTTTCTTTTTTTTTTTCCACTTGAAAATGCAGAGGGTGAACTAAATGATCTGTACAGAGGTCTAACAGCTTCTCTTCTCTTCTTGAACATGCAATGTTGTAAGGTCCCTTCAAACCCACACTTCTAAAAGGATCATATTTTGGTCACTTAAGAGACTAAGTATTTCTTCAGTCCTGAGGTTGAAAAAATTTTATTCAATTAAAAAGCATAAGTGGATAGCATCCCAGGAGTCCAGAAGACCTGGTTCCGAGGCCCAGACACTTTCTTTCCAATTCTGGGCAAATCACATAACTTCTCTCAGGTTCAATTCCTCAGGTATAAAACAAGAACAACAGCTTCTCTCCCACAAGGCTGCTTTGAGGATCAAATACAATGATCTCTGCAAAGTGTTTCGCAAATGTTAAAGCATTATATAAATGTTAGCTATTATTAGTAATATTCTTTTAACTAAAAGGCATGACCTGCAAAATTAGTCATTTCCTTTGAAGCTGTCTTCCCAAAGATAACCATTGCCAAGCTGAGAAAAAAAGGATTCTTCTACCCTTTTTGACATAGCCCAAGAAGAAATAATTGAGAACAATCCTATCAAACTGGCCCCATACACATTTGTGATCCAACAGTTCTATAAAGCATAATAGGGCACTGTAGCAGACACTACACACTGTACCATAAGGCACACATTCAATAAACATAAAGGCTTTTAAGAATCCTTGGTAGTTATTTCCCTGGTAAATTACCCTGGCAGCTTTCAATTGCAATTTGAAGAAACAATCCTACTATCTAAGCTAGGTCTGTTTTTCTTTTCATAAAATAGGCAACAAAGTCCAAAGCTCTAAGTGATTCTGGTGAAGCACAATAGTGGACACAGTTGCCTATATGGTCACACAGTTCTCAAAAATATATTTGAGCTACTAATTGAAAAAACTATACAATCAAAATATAATTTGTCCTCTTTCTCTTAACATTCCTAATGATTGATTTAATCTCTGATGAGCTAACTCCACGACACCCATGGCTTTGAAGACATACACATTCAGAAAATTATCCTCAATGTTGAACACATTGAGGATGACAACAATTTAAACTGAATATTTTCATATGTTCATTTCCTCCAAACCTGAAGCCTTAACATTATCTAGAATGTTCTTCTATTATAGAATATAAGTCATAAGTACATAGAATTTTTCAGAGATGGAAGGAATCTTAGAACACTGTATACTGGGGACCAAAGAATAATCTAGTCCAACCTTCTATTTTTAAAGGCAATAAACAAAAGTCTCACTCCTAATTAGCAGCAGAGGTAGGGCCAGAACCAGAGCATCTCAACTAAGACCAGCATCATTGCCCTGAGTAACTGCGCTAAAAGATAAGAATTCCACAACTGAGAAAGAAATAATCTCATGTAAAAGTTAAGTCTGCATGATGGCTTTATTATAAGCTACAAGATGTCCTATGCAGAGCAATCTACTCAGGAGAAAGAGTAAATCAGATTGCTAAATAAATGGATAAAGTAGTAATTGTCCAAGCTCTTCCATCACTTTCCATGTCATTTTTCTATGTCAACTGGTATAGATTTGCTACTGTTACCAGTGCTACAAGATTTTTCCAAGATATTCTTTTGTGTATGAGATTTTAAAACACTTACCTGTCTGAGTCTTTTAGGGCTTTTACTAAATCAGAATAAATGTGCTGTTCTTTCTTTAAGGCATGAACCAGCTCTTCATACTCAGATCCTTGCTTTTCCTGGAAACAACAATGGACATCTGATATTAAAGTAGGGCTGTTAAAAGTATTTATCTGTATACAATATCCATGTAAACATATATAGACATAGGATTTGAAAATACATATTTAGAAAAACAACTATGGCAATCTTTGACTAAGTAACAGTTAGAGACCACCATCTGCAGGAGGAGTGAGGAACAGTTGTCTATCATCTAGCACAGAGCTGAAGCTGAAAGCTATTCATCCGACATATAAACAGCTGTTATTAAAGAAGACTAATAGTTCTGTTATTTGCCTGTCATGAAACATTCACCCATCTGAGCAGTTGTTCATCATTTTTACAACAGCACAAAAAGTGCTTTTTATCAGCCCCCTCACTCTTGAAAGTGTGGAAATTAACGACCCAACCAAAGTGAACGGGCAAGACAGGTATTCTGAGAACCTTATGTAAAGCATTAGCATGCTGGGGGAAAAGCTCTGAAAATTCTCTTTGGTTGTCTACTAAACTATTGCTTTTCTAGAATCAAGATATTCTAGGAGAAAATGCTATTTGATTTCTAATCAAAAAAGATTACATAATAAAAGTGACTGACTGCCAATTATGTGTTGAGAATGCTGAACTACCAGCTTCGTCATAATAAGTGACTTATACTAACTACTAGAAATGTCACAGTCTTATGGAAACCATGCCAAATGTCACAGTTCCTGCCTGGAGTTCAGCACTTCTAAGCGCTTCTACATTCAATAACTGTTTCACTTGGTTTTCTGTAATATTCTACCTATACACTTCTGCTTTAGCACATCATGTTCATAACCAGGAAGAGTCAACAAGTGGGTCCTGAAGATTGACCAGGTAGACCAAGTCAGTCACTGCTGCCACACCTTCCTCTCCACAAGCTACAGGTATCTATACAGAGAGGCACTAAAGTCCCCTCCCCTAATCCACTCAAGAGTTTGACTATCCACAATCATCACCTCTGACCCAAAGACATTTGGGGAATCAAACAAAAAGTGGATGGTCTTCCTCAGGAAAGGCTAAGGGTTCATACACTAGAAAACCTACCACATATAAAAGCATATATAAATTAATATATTCAAGGTAGTTTTGGAAACTAGAGCCCTAGGATCTTGCAATCAAGAAAGACTTCACCTAGCAATTGGCATTTAAGCTGAGTCTTACAAGAAACCAGAAATGACAAGAGGCAAAGGTGAGGAGGAAGAGTATTTTAGGCTTTGAAGACAGCAAGTGAAAAGTAAGAGAAAGGAGATGAGTAATTAGTAGTAAATGAGGAAGAGTGATTAGGTAGATTTGGCTGGATCACAAGTGTGTAGAGGGGAGTATATGTAAGAAATAGAAAGAAGTTATGTTCTAAAAAGCTTTAAACCAAACAGAGCTAATTGGGAGCCATTTACTGGGGAAGAGAATGGGTGGACAGACTTATGCTTTAAGAAAATCAATTAGATGGCTGTGTAATGGACTAATTGGAGAGGGGAAAAGTAATTTTAGTAAAGGTGACCAAATAGGAGTTTATTGCAATAGTCCAAATATAAGCTGATGTGGGTTCCAAACCAAAGGTAGCAAATGTGTGGGTGGAGTAAAAGGAGACAAAAGATGCTAAGACAAATCATTTCCCCTCTCTTGGCCTCAATTTTTCCATCTATGAAATAAGATATGGGTAAATGATTTCTAAATTTATTTCCAAGTCTAAAAATCAGGTTCTATGAAAAAAAAAATTGACTACATGAAAAATAACATGGCAAAACTGGTAGAGAACTAGTGGTGAAGATAGGAAAACAAGGGCTCAAATCCTACCTCTGACATGTAAATGACTAAAACCATTTAAGCTCTCAATACCTCAGAAAATTCTCTAAAACTCTAAATTTTAGGGCAGGTATTGATCTCTGCATTGGAAGAGGGAGTTGTTCATTAGAAGGATAAGTAGACTGATGAAAACACATTATAAGTCTGGTCTACAAAAATATTAATGACAAGAATGTTCAGAGGAGAAATTCCTGAAAATATTTTTGCCTACCCCAAGGTAAGCCAAAGTGAATAAACCTCTTGCTAGAAGAAAATTGCTCACCCATGTTAGCTAAATTAACTCCAGAGATTTAGGAGGCCATTTCATAAATTGTCCTATCCTAATACACTAAATCATACCCCATTAGAATAAATTCACTTGGCTTCTTCAGTGCAGCCGATTAAACCAAAGGTCTCATATCTCAAATAGGATTCAAGTGCCAAGAAGCTTAGGCAAGAACAAGAGATGATGAATTTACACCTCATCAAAATCAGGAAATGAACCAGTCCAAGAAACAAGTGCCTGTCATCAACACAAACATCAATGGCCCAAAATGAAACCACTGCAATGTGTTCACCACAATCTTAAGAGACAAAGCTCAAGTAGAAAGGGGAATTACTTCCCAGCAGTGAAGAAGACGGACAACAAACAAGTATATATCAATTTAAATAGTTAGAAAATGTCAGCAGCTTTATGACAACTTCATTAATTCCAGGCCTGAGCAATCAGCTGTAATGTTTCAACAATATCAATAACTGCTACACCAATCATAAGTTTAACTAGAACAAATTAAATATAATAAAGATATCTGTTCTATGTCCTTCAAGTCTCTATCACCAAAATTAACGCTCAGGTTCCTACCATAATTAACATAAAGGCAAAGGACAAATGATACACTAGTCATAATGCATGACATGAAAATAATAAAAAATATTTACATGACACTTTAAAGTTTGCAAATTTTCTAACATATATTATCCCATTTAGGATACTAACCACACTCCCTGTAACAAGGTGAAATAGAACACTTTGGAGGAAAGAAAACACAGACCAAAAATAAATGAATAAATAAAAATCCTACAATGTAGTAAGTCAGGATTCTAAAATTTTTAGTTTTAAAAAAACTAGTCTGACCATGAAATTTTTACTATAAATCTTACACAGTTAATTGTTTAAAAAAAAAAACTAAAAATGGCCAAGAATATGAATTACTTAGGGAAATTCCTATGTGACAAGAACTATTAGGAAAACTGAAAAGCGGTTTACCAAAAAATAAGCTTAATCATCTTAAATTATAAAATATAATAAGTTCCAAATGGAAATTCAACTGAAGTATAAAAAATCATATCATAAAAAACTGGAGGAAAATAGGTAGCAGTATCTTTCACAGTTAAGACTAGGGGGAAGAGATAATAAGGAAAAAGACTTGTACAAAAATATCTATAGCTGCGCTCTTTGTGGTAGCAAAAAATTGGAAAATGAGGAGATGCCCTTCAATTGGGGAATAGCTAAACAAATTGTAGTATCTGTTGGTGACAGAATACTAATATGCTAAAAGGAATAACAAACTAGAGGAATTCCATGTGAACTGGAATGACCTCCAGGAATTGATGCAGAGTGAAAGGAGAAGAACCAGGAGAACCTTATACACAGAGACGGATACACTGTGGCACAATCTAACATAACGTACTTCTCTACTAGCAGCAATGCAATGATTCAGACAAAGCTGAGGGACTTATGAGAAAGAACGCTATCTACATCCAGAGGAAGAACTGTGGGAGTAGAAAGAGAGAAGAAAAACAACTGCTTGATCACACGGGTCGATGAGGAAGTGACTGGGGACATAGACTCTAAACCAGCGATTCCCAAAGTGGGCATCACCACCCCCTGATGGGTGCTGCAGTGATCCAGGGGAGCGGTGATGGCCACAGGTGCATTTATCTTTCCTATTAATTGCTATTAAAATTTTTTAAAAATTAATTTCCTGGGGGTTAAGTAATATTTTTTCTGGAAAGGGGGCAGTAGGCCAAAAAAGTTTGGGAACCATTGCTCTAAATGATCACTCTAGTGCAAATACTAATAATATGGAAATAGGTCTTGATCAATGACACATGTAAAATCCAGTGGAACTGCTCGTTGGCCACAGAAGCGGGTAGGAGGAGGGGAGGTAATGAACCTAAATCATGTAACCATGGAAAAATATTCTAAATCAATTAAATTAAATTAAAATTTTCAAGTGAAAAAAAGACTAGGGGGAGAATTCGTAACCAAATAAGACTTATTTATTTATTATTAACCAAATAGAAGAGACCAAAAAAAAAAAAAAGGTAATTTATATTCCATGAAATTGGGATCACTCCTGTAAAAAAAAAAATTAATGCGATTAGAGATGGTAAAAAACTGTTGATTGGGAAAAGTTTGCATCAAATATATCTGATAAGGATCTGATATCCAAGACAAAGAATTAACATAAATATAAAATGAACCAAGAGTCATAATCCCAGGAGATAAGTGGTCAAAGGATATGAATAAATAATTGTTATCTACTAATAGAGAGTAGCTAGGTGGCTCAGTGAATAGAGTCCTGGGCCTGGAATCAGAAAGACTTAAACTCAAATCTGGCCTCAGATAATTACTAGCTGTGTGACCCTGGGCAAGTCACTTAATCTCTATTTGTCTTAATCCTTTAGAGAAGGAAATGGCAAACTACTTCAAAATATTTGTCAAAAAAAACACAGACAGCATTGATGTGTTGTGGTTTATAGGATCATGAAGAAGAATTAGACACTCCTGAATAACTGAACAACAACAATCTAGTAACAACTATATGAAAGACTAGTCTAATCACTGATAGAAATGCTAATTAAAACTTCTCAGTTTAGGGCAGCTAGGTGGCTCACTGGATAGAGAACTAAGCCTAGAGACAGGATCCCAGTCCTGAATTCAAATCTGGTCTCACACACTTCCTAGCTCTATGACACTGGGCACATAACCAGTATCAGCCACATAACCCAAAGTGCCTAGTCCTTACTTCTCTTCTGCTCTGGAACAGATATTCAGAATCAATTCAAAGACATAAAAGTGAGGATTTCTTATATTTATTTTTTATTGTCCTGCAAAACACACTTCCATGTTGGTCACTGTTGTAAGAGCAAACTGATAAATAACCAAAGCCCCAAAATAAAATCCATAAATTCACTAATGTGAAAGATGGCACCAACAGTTCTTCCTCTGGGGCCTTCTCTATCATAAGTCTTTCAAGATTGTCCCAGATCAGTGCATTGCTCTGAGTAGCCAAGTTTTCACAAACAATCATTGTAGAGTATTGCTGTTATTGTATACAATGTTCTCCCACTTCTGCTTTTTTCACTCTACATCAGTTCCCACAAATGATCTTTCCAGCTTTTTCTGAAATAGTCATGTTTATCATTTCTTAGAGCATAATAATATTCCATTACCAACATGTACCACAATTTGTTTAGCCATTCCTCAATTGATAAACATTCTCTGTACAAGTAGGTCCTTCTCCCTTTTTTATTATCTCTTTGAGATCAGACCCAGTAGTGGTATTAGTGGATCAAAGGGTATACACAATTTTATAGGCCTTTGGGAGTTCCAAACTGCCCTCTAGAAGATAAAGGGTTTTTTTAAAAAAGTAATAATAATATAACTACTCGGTTTCACCTCACTATCAGCAAACCAATAAATATGGCAAAAGAGATAAAAAGTCTGTTGGAAAGACTACAGAAAGATAAACATAATTATAATTTTTAAAGCTATGAAGTGATCCATCTATGCTGGAAAGCAATCTGTAATTATGCTTTTTTTTTAATTACTAAAATGCCTTTTGACTCAGTGATCCTACTGCTAGGAACAAATTCCAAGAAGGAGCAAGACAGAAGGAAAGGTCCCACATATACATATATATTTACACCTACACTCTTTTTTTTAATAATAGAGAACTGGAAACAAAATTAGTGTTCAAAGACCAGGGAATGACAAAATAAACTGTGGCACATGAATGTAAAAGAATATTAAATTCACTATTAAAAAAACAGCAAATATGAAGAACTCAGAGTAAACAAGAGTGGACAACAGCAGAACTAGGAAAACAACACACATGATATCTAGAGCAAAGGCAACTGAAAGAACAGAAAGATAAAACTATATACTGTATAACTCTAATAACCAAGCTCAGCCCCCATGAAGAGTTAAAAAAAATGCATTTTCTCTCTTCACTACAGAGGTGCAAAATGAGATCTAACAGTACAGAATACTGACATGGTCAATATGTTGGTTGATTTAACCAAATTTTTTTTTTTTTGCCACTCCTTGCTTACTTTTATTTTCATCTTTGTTAACAAGGATGGCTTATTGGGTAAGGCTAGGAGAAGAGACATAAGCAGAAATTACTTGTATAGAGAAACAAAAGACATTAGGAAAAGACAAAAACCTAAATATCACCAATTTACAAACAGAATAACATAAAATATAGCATTAAATTTGTTTTACCGACTATAAGTTGCTTCAATATTAAAGGATCTGTGAATTTCACTGGTGAAGGTATCCCTCTTCCACCATCATATTCCAACTTTTCCATAACTCAACAAACTATCTGAGTTGCTATGGCCAAAAATAAAATTGATTGCCTGGCTGCCAATCATCTAATGATGAGCCTCTCTGAATTTAACAAGTCTGGCTCTTATATAAGAGACACAGTCCATTACCAGATGTATACTTGAAATGTTTTCACCTAAGGGTTCACCAGAGTATGAACTCTGCTAATATAACTGTTAAGAATCAGAGTCACTTTGACAATGTAGGAAATGTAACTCTCAGAGGAGGCTTTTACAGTAAAGTAGTACAATCACACAAAAATTTAAAGACAGTTTTGTGGACATTATAAATATAAGCAACAAAAATGGGATTCACTACAAATAAACCAAAATTATTATATTTAATAACTTATTTTGTTTCAATGTGGCTATAGTGAACATAGCTTTTATCTATGTCCAGATCCAGCACTACCATGCCATCCTGAAGTCATCTCCCATCAGAGCCAAAGTCCCCCTCCAATTCTTCTTTCCTCTTACCCCTCAGCTCTGGCTGAAAGAGAACTGGGCAATCATTTAGGACAGTGATGTCAAACTCAAACAGACACAGGCAGCCTAGTTAGAAAACCACAAATCAACATTATCTATGTGTACTATATTTTCATTTATTTTATTAAACAATTTCCCAATGACATTTAAATCTGTTTCTATCTCTGATTCACACCTATCCTCTCATTTTATAGATAAAGAAATTCAAAGACTGAGAGCTTTGTGGTTTGCCCAAGCTTGCAAAATGAGGACTAGGTCTTGAATGAACTGCTGCAGAGTAAACAAACAAGAACAATAATCATAGTGACTACAATAATATAACTGAAGAAAATACTAAAATGAAGCCCAGTTCTGAATAACTGTAAGAACAGATATGTGGCCCAAAATACCAATCTGTTTTTTTAAGAGAAAGGTAAAGCTCTAGAAAATGCAACATAAGGTTTCACAGAAATAGTCACATTAGTCATTATTTTGGGTTAACTTTCTACCTTGTTACAAAGAAAATTTTAAGTTCCAGGACAGAGAAAATATAGAAATGACTGTAAAGTAAAAAGAAAAGGCATCCAGAAAACATTTCTTGTGGGGTATTTTTCTGTTTTCAGCATTAGCTACAGGAATTGAATCCAGATCATTGGTAGATAGACCATAAGTTATGCCATTTGGAAACTCATCAGCTATATTTTCATTTCAAGGAGGCAGACTCACCCACGCCAATTAAGATATGTCTTAATAATTTTTTGTAGAGTTTGTCTCAACTTAGTCAAAATCAGCCAGGTTACATTAAAATTATTATGTAACAAAGACAGACAAGTACAAAAATAAATATAAAATCCCAAGCAAGCTTGAATTAAAACAGATTTCAGATGTTTGGTCAACAACTGATATAGGATCCTGAGCTTTGTAATGATTTATCAATTCATCACCAAAATGGGAACCCAATTTTCTGAGTACATTTAAGTTTGGAAACTAACATCAGGGTATACAAATATAACCCATAGAGGAAATGGCCATATTTTGAAATAATTCTTCCCTTCCTGGGTTTCTTACTTCTTCATATTCCATGTAATGCCAGAGGCCATTGCATTTCCTAAATTTCCTTCACATTTACCCTCTAATTAAAGGGCTTAAAAACTTAGCCACTTTAGGCTTAGGCCCACCAACCCTCAAGTTTATGTAGTTCTAGAAGCCTGTGGAGAACAAATAATTCTCTCACTTTTTAATCAGGAGGTAATTTTCCAGTTTCTGGGACATGTAGTCAAAGTCCTAATGCCTTGGATTGAAGGTTATTCATCTGTACGGAGAAGATAATGCCACCTAATTCACTACCACATTGTGAGGTTTAATTAATGATAAGGAAGCACTTGGAGATCTCTTTGGATCATGATGGCTTCCACATTTTCCCTATAAAAATACAAATAATTTCAGAAGTAAAATTCAGCTGAGCTTACCTCTGAGGATTGAGCTTTTCTGACTGCTAGTTGCTGAGAAGCATACTTCTCCGTTAAGTCTTCGTTCTTCAATTCAAGCTCCTCCTTAGTTTTTAAAAGATGATTTAGCCGATTAAAAAGCTGTTCAAGTTCTACATCTTTTTCTTTGATCTTCCCATCGAGTCGCTAAGAAAACCAAGTAATGCAAATTCAAGTATTTTCCACGGCAAAAACATGGAGCAACTGTCACAGGTACATAATATTTTGCTTTTCTTTTAATGACATCTTGTTCTAGAAATAACTCCCCTTCACCAAATAATGTGAGGTGATTATAGGAACATAATTCTATTCTCTTTTGACTAAATTACTGCTCACCAAATGTGAAAGTTTCCCAACTGACTGCTCTGGTTACAGTAGTATGTCATTTATGTATAGAAAAGGTCAGAGTAGTGACAGTCAATATAAACTTCCTTTACACCACATGACCAATGTCGCCTTACCCTGTTTTCAAGATGCTCATTCCTTGTCATATCTGCTCCTATTAAGATGAATCTGTGATTAACTCCTTTATGCTGCAAATCCAAATATCTCTTTGGTAAGATTGCAAACCCTGACTCAAATGAGAAAAATGTCTGTGAACATTTCAAACTAGCTTAAACTTTTCCCTATCCACTGAGAAGATCTGAGGTCCAGCAGGGAAAATCCAAGGTTTCACAGCTCCCATGGCCACAACAGAAATTCTTTAGGACCATGTCTAATAAATTTACTGTCTCCATCCAAAAATGCCTCAGGGTCCAATAACTAGTCCCCTGGGGGAGATGTATCACATAAACAAAACTGAAAAATAAGCTGTGTTAATATTAACATAGATTTAATCAACTCAATAAAATCCTTTCTGGCTCTAAGCTTTTGGAATATAATATAATACAAAATGTTAAATTCGAATTCAACAAACACATATTAAACAAGCACTTTGCACAGCACTGGATTAGGCACTGAGAATAATACAAAAAGATGATCCAGGGACAGCTAGCTGGCACAGGGAATAGAGCATCAGACCTAGAACTTGGAGAACCTTGGTTGAAATCTGGCCACAAACACTGCATAGCTGGGTGATCCTGAGCATGAGCAAGTCTCTTAACCCCAATTGCCTAACCCTTGCCACTATTCTATCTTTAAATTGATACTAATTCACAGAATAAGGTTTTTTTTTAAAAAATGATCCAGTTTTTACCTTTAAGGATCTTATAAATTATGGATATAGCTTGATATTGTAAATTGCTTTAACAAGAAGAAAATAACATTAGGTACATTAGATTATAGAGCAAAGGAACACTATAAAAATTAAACATTGGTGATTAGCTAAACCAAGTTAGAGGGATTAAAGATTAATTTAAAAATACATATATATACTTTTTTTCTTAACACTTTCTGTCCATCATGGAAAAATATATGCATGCATTTTTTTATTTTAATCCTCATCTTCTGTCTTAGAATTGATACTACATATAAGTTCCAAGGCAGAAGGGTGGTAAGGGCTATACAACTGGGGTTAAGTGATTTGCCCAGAGTGTCTGAAGCCAGATTTGAATCCAGGTCCTCCTGACTATAGACTTGACTCTCTACCCACTGAGCCACCTAGCTGAGCCAGAAAAAAATATTCTAATTTGTGTCTGAGACAATCAATACAATGATGCAACAGTACATTTTTATGATGTTACAGTGAGATTTATGTATAGTAAGATAAAAAGGATATTGCAACAATAGTGGTTGAAACAATTCAAAAAATATATCAGCAGTAATAGTAATAAAGCACATAAACAAAATATAAAAAATACAATTAAAAAATAAAACATAATATGTGTGGAAAACTGCTCTAAATGTCATGTGAACTCAAAACTTATTTCTCATATGGAAATTGGGAATGAGGACAGTTTCTCCATCTCACCTCCCATTCTAGCACTGATCTTTAAATCTTCAAAAAAGACAAAACAAAATATACAAGAAAAGCAAATCATTGTACCTGCAGCAAGATATCCTTCTGATTGACACTGTCTGTTAAGCATTTCATAACTTGTTCCTGGCTCTGCAATTTCTGATTACTTTCACTCAAAAGGATTTTGTAATGTTGCTCCACTGACTTCTCTTTCTCAATTATTTCACCATGTAATTTCTCTACTTGATTTCGAAGGTCCTACAAAAAAAAAATGAATTAACTTTACAAAAATTTCAAGCTAACAATCAGCATTTGCTTAACTTTCCACACTTTTCAATTAGTAATCCAAAGAATATATTTGGTAAATGTGTTTTTTTTTAACTTAAAATTTTAAAAAATAGAATGTTAAGAAATCCATATCACTTTCTACTAAAAAGAGCATGGAGAAATGCATCAACTACCACCTCTTTGTCATATATGTAGTCATATTCACTAAACAGAAACCTAACATTAGAATCAAAAAGTTTTACTAAATTATAACTAAATTTCAAGAAAAGTACACAGAAATTAAATCAGTTTTCTACAAATTATTAACAACAGAGCACACTTGAGACTTGAATTCTCCATCTAGCAATCAGAGAAAAGGTCAGTAATATCTTCCTCTACAAAAGCTATTCTGAGAATCCTTTACATAATGGAGAATAAGCAATTAAAAACAATACCTAGGGGCAGCTGGGTAGCTCAGTGGAGTGAGAGTCAGGCCTAGAGACAGGAGGTCCTAGGTTCAAACCCGGCCTCAGCCACTTCCCAGCTGTGTGACCCTGGGCAAGTCACTTGACCCCCATTGCCCACCCTTACCAATCTTCCACCTATGAGACAATACACCAAAGTACAAGGGTTAAAAATAAAATTAAAAAAAAAAACAATACCTAACAGCTTTCTGAGGAAAAATAGGCATCAATATCAAAAGCCATATGAAAACATTTTCTAAACTACTAATAATTAGTAAAATGTATATTGAAGCAACTTTGAGCTACCACCTCATACCCATCAGATTAGCTAAGATGACAAAAAAAGGAAAGTGACAAATGCTGACAGAGTTGTAGGAAAACAGGTACACTAATCCAATAATGGTAAGAGCTGTAAACTAGTTTAACTATTCTTGGAACTATGTTCAAAAAGTTATTAAAACTGTGCACACTCTTTGATGTACAATATTGTTCCTCAGGTCTATATCCCAAAGGGATCAAAAAAAGATGAAAGGGACCCATATGCACAAAAATATTTATAGTTACTCTTTTGCAATGACAAAGAATTAGGAACTGAGAAGATGTCCATAAATTGGGAAATGGCTAAATAAGTTACAGTATAAGAATATGATAAAATACTATTGTGCTATATAAGAAATGATAAAACGGATGATTTCAGAAAAACCTGGTAATAGTTGTATGAATTGAAGCAAAATGAAAAGAACAGAACCAGAACAATTTATACAACAACAAACAATGTAAAGATAAGGAACCTTGAGAGACTTAGTAACTTTGATCAATACAGTAACCAACCACAATTCCAAAGAACTGATGATGAGCCATGCTATCTAACTCCACTTTGTATCCAACTTTGTAATGGGTTTTGCTTTTCTTGCCTTTTCAATAGGCTGGGAAAAAGGGAGATAGAGAATTCAGAACCAAAAATCAAAATTTAAAAATAAAGAAAAAAATAAGAGTACTATTGAACTAAAAAGCCTTATTGTATGAATTAAGTTTATGAGTTATATCCAATTTATATTCATATATGTTTAATACAACAAAGAATCTATCTGAATATTCCTTCCAATAAAACAGAATATCATATATCCATGTACCCTCATTCTGCTGGATTTAAATTTTCTCTTAAGTCCTAAATGGAGGGGAAGAGGGTGAGGTATTAATGCAACATGCTAGAGACCTTCTGTTAGTTCTCTTGATAATGTGGCTATATTTTTTACAGTCACATAATTGAACTGAAAGTGTGAAGGATTTAATAATGCACTGTATTTATTTCTTATTGCCTTTTTAAATGGTGTTTGATTTGAAATGACACCATAGCCTTCCTCCAACAAATCATATCCCATGCATACATCAAAATCAAAAAGATTCATTGAAAAATTTAACAACACTAAAAACTTTGTTCATCAACTTTCTAATTATAAATATCAAGTGAAGCATAAAGCAGGGAGAAGTATTTATGTCAAAGGTGTATGCCACTAATGTGGAAGATATCAAACATGGAGTCCAAATTAATGAAGAATTCCATATAGATGACAAGGTCCTCTGGAAGTTCTTGTCTTCAAATGACATGATGCTGATTATATCAAGTCCTAGAATACTGCAGAGAACCTTTATTAACTTAAAAGAAGTGGTCTTAACTCTCCACAACAACAACAACAAAAAAACAAGTAGATGAAGAAGGCCAATTATCAAGATAAGAGGTTGAACCAGATTAAACTGTAATTCAGAAATGTTTAACAAAAAAATTAAAATATATTACAACATACATAGACAAGTGGTTAGCTAAGTCAATATGCATCCCTCAGGGTTGTGTCTATTTGAATTTGGCACCACTTATCTAACCTAAGATATGCAGATAGATGGTCAACCCCTTAAGTTTACTCATCACATATTTGTGTTAGACAGACAATGCTAAAATAATGAGATGGGCACAGGAGACCGGATTGGATTGCCTTTAAGAACTGCAATGCACTTTTAATAACTCCAAGTTTCTCCCTGAAATAAAGTGTCCACTCTTTACCAATACTCTTCCAGTGATACCAATAGAGCAGTAAATCATGGAATACTAGAGCCTCTAAAGAATTAAACTTGAAAGTTAGTACAAAGAGCAACAAAGAAGCACCAGGTGGAAAAGAATAGGCCAAAACATCACCTACCAAACACAAAATAACTGATTTAAAAGAAATCATCAGAAAGGCATGTAATTGGAAAAGGTTGGCTGGTCATGTGACAAGAGTAAGGGATAGTGTACAATATGTATGTTTGACAGGTATCTTAGGGAAACTGTTATGGGAAACTGACAAATATATTTGCTTCTATTGCTTTGATCATGACATTTCTGCTCTTGATCACTTTCAAATTTTAACTAAATTTTTTTTCTCAAAAGTTTTTGGAGCACATAGGCTAATTATGCTACAACAGGGTCTGAAAACTCCAAAGGCCAAAGAAGACTTGTTATGGTCAAGGTTTAAAAAAAAAAAAAAACCACTACTCAGAAAAGTACTTATCTCTCTAACTCTCAGGTCTCTTGAAAGGATGTCAACCAAATATTGGGATCTAGGCATTTTAGAGTAAGCAATGATTTACCAAAATGGTTCGATACTTTAAATAAATCCATAATCTCCCTGATGTGGGCACTCACTCAAAAGGCAGATGACCATCCATCTACCTCTCCTCTTGTGAGTCTTCTGTCCATATCCTCCAAAGCCTCCACCCAATCCACTGGAAGCTTTCTTCCACATCCTTCAACATTCAGCAAGAAGCAATGCAGTGCTGAGCTTGCACTGAGCTATCCTCTGCTCTTCCCACATGGTCCATTTTCTTCTTCCAGGCAGCCATTTTTGGTGCACTCTCCTTTATGTCACTTTTTACAGACAAGTCATAGTAGTTAATAACAGTGTAGTCTATTTTACCCACTAGGGTAGATATTTTATCTTTGTGTTAGCTTCAGTTATCACAGCACAAGCATGTTTTTTGATGCTCAATAAATGTTTGTTGAATGAATAATATGAACGAATTTTCTAACAAAAATTCTTTCCTATTGACCAAAATATACTTTTTCTCATAAGCAGATATCTTTTTTGATATATAATATTTCAAGTAAGAGATGTTCTATAATGAATGCTTAAGATCTCTTAGCTAGAAATTCTTTTGTAATTAAGATGTACATTCTTAAATCCATAATACCACAAATCCTTCAAAATAGACCATATCCCAATGGACACTATTCTAACTAAAAACCAAAATAACATTGCAGATATATTCAATAATCTAAAAGGAGAGAAGTCAAAAGGACATGGATTCAACTCTCCACTGTGTCACCCACTTGTAGCATGACCCCAATTTGCTTAACAACAGACTGTAAAATCATTCACATCTACCTCTCCTAAGGTTGTTAGAAAGAACAAAAAGGAATGCAAAACACTTTATTAAGCAATTTACGTTGCTCTATATTTGCAATAAATTTGTATGCTGTCCTTGAAAGATCATTCAATTTTTGCCTTTTAATTTTAAAAATGTTTATATAACACATTAAATAAAGAGTGTGTGCTCTACATGTGTGCAGTAATTACAAATCCACTTAAATAATTTTCTGGACTCTATTCCTTCCTTTATGCAAACTTACATCAGTACCTTATTTTAGATGACTAGTTCAACCTCTATTGTGTAGGTATTCAGTACCAATTTGTTCTTCCTTCCTTTTCATTTGATTTTTTAAATTTTAAATCAACCACTTAGATTAAGAAACTTCATCCATTTTAAATAAAATGCATTAATGTAGTGCTACACTTTTCTCATTAACACAACACCATCAGCATTTTCACAACACGAACATACAAGTTTTCTTCTTCCAGTTGTTGTTGATAATAGAGTAATAAACTGTCTACTCTATGCAAAGATTACATTCTGAGTTTCTGTTTCCAGTAATGGACTACAACAATGTAGTCACATTTTCTTTTCCTGTCCCAGGTGTAGATCAAAGATAATCATGAGACTAGTACTTACAAGGTCAAGGAGGGCATCTAGAATTGCCTACTAAAGGTTTTTTGGGGGGAAAACTAATAAAATCAAATTGAGGATCACAGAATGTTAGAGTTAGAAAATGCCTCAGAGATCAAATGGACCAAGCCCTTCATTACAAATAGGAAAACTAAGGTCCTGAGAAGAAAACTGACTTATCCAAGGCCACATAAGTTAATGTAATGTTAGAGGTCTACTTAAGTCTCTTGATTTCCCAGTCAGTATTCTTTCCACTCTACCATGTTGCCTTCTCAATCTCAAACTTATACAAAAAACTTTGAATCGAACTGAGGCTGCCAGAAACCAATTTGAATATTGATATTCTAGAGGTTCCATTTTACCAATGAGCAGAAAAGAATAATTAAAGTTTTAAAGTTTTAAAAATAATTGCTAGAGGGGCAGCTGGGTAGCTCAGTGGAGTGAGAGTCAGGCCTAGAGACAGGAGGTCCTAGGTTCAAACCCGGCCTCAGCCACTTCCCAGCTGTGTGACCCTGGGCAAGTCACTTGACCCCCATTGCCCACCCTTACCAATCTTCCACCTATGAGAAAATACACTGAAGTACAAGGGTTTAAAAAAAAATAATTGCTAGATATGTACTGTAGTCCTTAGTCCTCCTCTCTTTGACTGTGGATTCACTGAAACCACCATCACAAATGAGCTCACTGATCAAGAATAATAATTAAGGAGGGTAGCTGGGTGGCTCAGTGGATTGAGAGCCAGGCCTAGAGACACAGGAGGTCCTAGGTTCAAATCTGGCCTCAAGACACTTCCCAGCTGGGTAACCCCCATTGCCTAGCCCTTACCACTCTTCTGCATTGGAGTCAATACATAGTATTGACTAAGGGTTTTAAAAAAAAAAGAATAATTAAGGTTAAAACAAAGAAACTCTCATTTTTCTCACTACTGATGAATCATACCCAAAACCATTCTAAGATTTCATATATACTATCCCCCCATTCTATAAGTGAGAAAAATGGAACCCACACAAGTTAAATAATTTGTTCTAGATCAAATAGGAAGTAAGTGGCAGAGATCTCATCTGAACTCAAGTCTTCTAACTCCAAATCCAGGGTTCTTCTACCATTCTACTTCAGGCTATGGTCACAATTTTCTTGACCCTCTCCAAAGAGGTTCCAAATGAAGTCCAATTGTTTTCTTTTGTTTTTCATTCATAGATTTGCTTTCCTTGTGTTCGCAACATTTGTGCTTATAAAGGGTACAACAGCAATTGGCATTAAAAATACATTGGAACAGATTGGATTGTCAAACCTGAAACTTAGCCCTTTTCTACAAATTCCTCTGGGCCTACCAGACCATGAATGTGATGAAGAGAAATCAGGGATGGCTTAATGGAAAGTAGTACTGAGTGGGTGTGTATGCTGAAAATTGTCTCAGAAGAAGAACAGACACCATGGTAACGTTAATATTGCTTGCCTTGCCTTGCTTCTACTTTGCACAGGTGGAGTTATAATAAGCAATTTGTGTCACTAGGAGGTATGGGGACTTCGGTTCCTACTTTGCTGGAAGAAAGAGAACTTGAAATTGATGGTTTCTAACTAGTGCTTAGCAAACTGTATAAATAATCTATTTTTCGTGCATTCACTTAGAAGGCTCCCATGCCACAGATAGAACAATATCATCATCATCATCATCATCATCATCATAACATTTATATAGCACTTATGTGCCAGATATTGTGCTGAGCACTTTAGAGATACTTCTTCATTTGATCCTCAAAACAAACAACCCTTTGGGGTGTAGGTATTATTACTAACCACATTTTACAGATGTGGAAACTAAAACAAGTAAATGTTAAGTGATTTGCCCAAGGTCACACAGCTCAATGTGGGAGGTTAGATTTGAACTCTGGTCTTTCCACTACACTGCCAGCTATCTCTTTTAAAAATAAACTACTGTTTTATCTCTGTATCTCCAATACATCTATCACAGTATTCTTAACATAGTGGGTGTTTCTTCATTTCCTTCTTTGCACAGGTTGGGACTATGGATTTGTAATATTATATGTGCTGTCAGTCTCAACTGATAAATTGATAAACTTTATTGAACTGCTTTTTTTCCCCTCTTTTTTACTTTTTTTTTTAAACCCTTGTACTTCGGTGTATTGTCTCATAGGTGGAAGATTGGTAAGGGTGGGCAATGGGGGTCAAGTGACTTGCCCAGGGTCACACAGCTGGGAAGTGGCTGAGGCCGGGTTTGAACCTAGGACCTCCTGTCTCTAGGCCTGACTCTCACTCCACTGAGTTACCTAGCTGCCCACTCTTTTTTACTTTTTGTTACAAGAGATGACTACTATCTGGAGGTAGAGAGGAGATAGATTCATAAATAAATTCATAAATAAAAATTATGTAAAAACAAGAGATGTCACTAAAAAATACAGTAAATATTTAAGAAAACTTTTGAACAAAGAAAAGAATTCCTGAAAAATGAGATCCTCTATTAGACAATAAGCTCTATTCGGGAAGAGTCATTTTTTATCTAAACTCTGTAACTCCTCCAAATACTAACACAATGCTCTGCACAAAATAGGGATTTAACAAGTATTTGTTCAATGGATAAAAAAAAATTGCAGTCAGTAAATATAAATCAATAATCAAACTCATTTCCCCTAAAAGATGATAATCTCAGACTACTATCAAATGTTCTCTTTTAGTTTGGTATGGTAGAAAAAAAACTGGACTAGTAAGCAACATTTCATTTGAATCTTAATTCTGCCCAGTCTACAACCCTAAGCAAGTCACTTCCCCTCCATGCAATCTGAGCTTCTTAATCTATAAAATGGAAGAGGTTGGGGCGCTTAGGGGAAGTGGAGCCCCATTTAATGATCTCAGCTCAATGATCAGAGGCAGCACAATATTAAGTACACTGGCTGGGAGTCATCTGAATACCTGGGTTCAGGTTTTAGTTTTACCACTTATGAGCTAAGTGAACTTGAAAATGTCCCTCCCACCTCTTTTGGGATTCAGTTACCTCACCAGTAAAATGAGAAAACGCATCTGTACTACCTATCTCGTACAGGTGCTGACAACAAAGCTGATGACTTCAAAGCATTTACGGAAATGAGAGCCACTATTCTCATGAACTCTATCCAATTGTAAAAAAATGCTGAAATATTATGAGTACTGCTCTCAAGAGATTTTCTTATAATGGTAATAAAATTACCACCAAAGTCATACCATGACGCTGCTCCCTTCCTCTGTGATTTCATTCCCTTTCCCCAAAATGCCTTCTCATCTTTTTAATCTTTTCAAATCATTGCCATCCTTTAAGGTCCAATTCAAGTCTCCCAGGAAGTTTTCCCCTAACTATTCCAACCTTTCACTGATTTTCCTTTCTTCAAGACTTCTGTTCTTCAATACTTAATTAGGGTATCTTCTATTGTTCACTGTTACTTAATGTAGCTTAGTCTCTTCCTCAGCTATGCTTAATTGAAAGTTAAGACTACATCTTATACTTTCTCTGTCACCCTCACCCCAACAATAGCAAACCCAGGACTGAGTACATAGTAAGTTCTTAATAAATATCTATTTGTCTGGCCTCAGATACTTCCTAGCTGTGTGACCCTGGGCAAGTCACTTAACCCCTATTGCCTGGTCCTTACCACTCTTCTGCCTTGGAACCAATACATAGTATTAATTCTAAGGTGGAAGGTAAGGGTTTTAAAAATAAACACTGATTCACAAAGTAAAATTCTAGATTAAAACTAGTTCAGTCTTTAAAAATAGGCCCATTCAATATGAAGCAGGACCTACTGACATCATAAAGTTGGCCTACTTTGGGTCCTATCCAAGAGGATTTCATTCATAAAGTCCACGCTATAGCAATGGATGTTATACCAAAATTTCAGGAAAATAACATTAAGTGAATATCTGAAATTTCCCATGCTTACTGGAAACTCCATTTCAATACTGTTATTAGAAAACTCAGACCAAAAGAGAAGGCTTTGAATGCTACATTTGTCTCTTAACCAAAGCAGAAGTGTTGACAGAATTTGAAAAGAAGTTATACATATAGGGTCTTGAAGTTTCAAATATTTACATAAGAAATAAGAGGCCAGATTCTTGATTTCCTTCTAAACTGAATTTGTTCAGCCTTATCTTTGGTCAGGTAAAGAAGAGGAAGTTTTTCATCCATCAAATTTTATCTTATCAAGTTTCTCTGTCAGAAAGTTGGCTGTCCTCAGGAAATGCCTTCAAATATTTGCACATAAATTCACTTTGTAGAACTCTCTCATTAATTTTAAGATACCCTATGAAATTATCCCCACCTTACCAGTGAGAAATAAATCGGTATGTCCATTAAGTCTTTAGTGAACATCCCCTACCTATCTGGCCCTGCACTGGGTGCTTTAGAAGACAAGAAGAGGAAGCACTGTGAAAAGGAAAGAGCAATGGACCTACAGTTCAAATCCTAACTCTACCATTTACTGACAATGTTTCTGTTGACAAATTACGACCCCCCAGCCTCAGGTTGCTCATTTGTAAAATGGGAATAATGAAACATTATTAACCACACAAACTATAATGAAGAATGTAATGCAAGTGGTACTAAATTGTGAACTATTATTACATTGAAGGACTGTCAGATATGGCTCCTGCCCTCGAGAAGCTTAAAAACTGATTTGGGAGAGAAGGCTAACAAACAGAACAAAAACAAACTCCCAGAATTCCTCAAAGATAAGGGATTTCCTCTACGTGAGTACTCTCCAAAACACTTCTAGTCTAGATGGCAACTCCGCTACAACTTAGCAGACAATCTTCAAGAACAGTTGTGAATGGAAAAATTCATCACCCTGCGACCACCTTTGTAATGAGCCAGGCTGGTCCTCAGGTGTTGAACAGTCTATAAGTTCATCACTGGCCTCCCAGAAAGGTCTTCCAGTTTGTAGAATCTGCCAGATCATCTGCTGTACTCACAGAGTGTCAAAGAATACAAACCTATCTTCATGCCATAATGAGAAGCCCCAAAGTAAGACTTCAGTGGTATATAACCTAAAATAAAACCAACTATGTAAGACCATAAATACGATAGAGGTAGAAAAAGGGGAGATCAGCAAGACTTATAAAGAGGGAAAGTAGAATAAAGGAATGCCCCTTGAATTCTGGCTTTACTACATCTACCTCTGATGGGGGTCTATAAAAAGTGGTTAAATAACCCACTGTCACCAATGCAACAAGAGTTGGAATGATCAATCAAGTTTAAATTAGAAATATTCTGAGTTTCCTACAATTCTTGGATTCTCTAATATTTGTGTGATCTTAGGTAAAATTATTTCACATTTCTGGATCTGAGTTTATTCATCTATAAAAGAAGGTTGGACTAAATGGTCTCTAAGGCATTTTCTAACATTAAAAAAAAATCTACAATCCTATAATCTTACACTGATCATTCAGAAGAAACACAGAGGTGCCCTGTCACAACAATATTCAGAAACAAAAGCTTGTAGCCTTCAATGTCACACTATACCCCAAAAGATGCTGTTCAAACTTAAGGTGGCATTAGCTGATGGGAGACTCTTCAGAGATGATATTGGCATCTGAAGTGTCTGCTGATCCCTTCTCATGGATCAGTGAAATGCTTCAGTATTACTCCAAAGCAAAGTGCTTTTGACTAACTCAGACTGGGGAAATAACTGCTTGAAAAAGCAGACAGGTCCTTTTCAGAAGAACAGAGGTTCCCATGGATGCTAGGGGGAAGAAATTTACTATTTTCTTGCCTTGACCAGTGAGTGTGGCCCCCAAGAAATCTTACTTATTAATTAGATATGCTACTATATGCCCTCCTTGAGGGCAAGGATTGTCCTTGTGCATTTGCCTTGCTGTGTAAGCCCAGCTTTTAGCACAGAACATAGCACTGATTGATTGGTGACTTGCCACAAGAAAGACAATTCTGCACTTCCACTGGAATTAGGTCTTAAGAGATACAGGAGGTACAAGTTTCTGCTATGACACTAACTGTCATGGTATATATGACCACAAGCAAGTCACTTCCCCCTGTGACCTTCTATTTCTTCACATGAAAAACAAGGGTAATAATAATACACAATCTAATTTACAAGTTTACTGTGAGGAAAGTTTTTGGTAAACATTAAAGCATTATAGAAATGTTGGGTACCATTATTAGTTTCAAGCTAGCAACTACCATTCCTCTAATAATGCCTAACCTGGCACCCAGAAACTTAAAAAAGACTAGGTGCTTCTTAAAGGAGGCTTGGATTTGTAATTCTTCCAATTTATCCTTAAATACCACCTTATTCCAGGACAGCTAGGTAAAATGCTAGATAAAATGCTAGTCTTAGGGTCAAGAAGACTCATTTTACTGAGTTCAAATCTGGCCTCAGACACTTACTAGTTGTGTAATCCTGGGCAAGTCACTTAACCCTGACTGCCTCAGTTTCCACATTTATAAAATGAGCTGGAGAAGGAAATGTATCCACTCCAGTATCTTCACCAAGAAAACTCCAAATGGAGATGCAGCCACAACTAACAACAACAATTCACCTTATTCTAGAAAAATACCAATTACTATAGCTACGCATCTGATATAAAGAGTCAAGAAAGATTTTAACCTTTGTTACAGCTCCTTTCCTCAGGTTTGTGGTCTGATACACAGTATATAGATAAGCAAAAACGCTTTTTAAGATGGCATGTTTAGATGATTTGCCAAAAGATGTTCCTAATGTTGTCACGATCTTATTTCCAGAAATCCATCAACCAGCATGAGTGTGAGAAATGCACTCTAGAGGTGTTCTGAGTCTAACTGCCCTAAAATTAAAACTGCTCCCATCAATGTACACTAGATTAGCCAGCCGGGTGAAGGGTACAACTTTAATTAGACTGTTGGTTTTCAGCCAGCAGATATGCCTCTCTGGAGCAAAAACAGCCAAGAATTGAAGAACACACTTGTCAGGTAAGTTGACAAAGGCTCCAGTGACAGATGAGGGCATTATAAGAGTCATGGGAATACTCTCTAAACTGATTTCTAATAAACGTTGCTTAAAAGAGAAAAGAAAAATAATGTAACTTGCTCCCATCCAGCACCAAATACTGAGAACCACAGTAAAAGATTACACATCTGAGAGAGATGAGGCCTTCCCCTTCACTCACAGAAGATAAGCATCATTCGTCCTTGCTCTCTCGTTCCAGTCATCAGAGCAAAGAAGCAAGTGGAAGTTTCAGAGGGAGCCAAGGATGTGTGATTTCTGGCAGCTCCCCGTTTCCAGCACAAAGAAGCTATGACATTAAGTGAAGCTAAGAAACAGATGAGGAAAATGCTGAATGAAAAGAAGGCTCCTGAATTGGCTTTTGGGGATTTGGGTCCCTCTGGTGGTGTGAAATTACATAACAATAGTGCTTAGTATTTTTTTTTAAGATGAATCTTTTCATTTAAGAAATAGTCCCATGTCATTTTTCAGGTTTAGTTCAAAAAAGAGACCATAAGGAAAGAAGATCCAAACTGACCTAATGACTAGAAACTTGCCAGATTACTAAAATCAAATTTACTTTAGATAAAACAACTCAAGTTAATTGGGGGTCCAGGGGGTGTGGGTGGGGATGGAAGGGGACATTGTTGTTTGTTTTTCTAAACTTAAGGCTATTGAAAATCATGAGTTCACTTTTCTTCTTGAACACACAGTATACTAATGGCCACTATGAGGCTTCAGGGTCATCAAAATGAAAATTAAATCACAATATCCAAGACTAAGTGTAGAAATCATAGGAGAAAGAGAACATTAGATCTGAAGAGGACCTTTAAACAGATTATTAGAATATAAAATATAAACTATAAGAACTAGAAACAACCTCAACATTGAATGTTAGAGCACAGAACATAACTGGACTAGGGAGGACTTTAGAACACAGAATACATATTAGCATTCTTCTTCAAGACTATCTAATGCAACACCTTTAATTAAGAGAAAAAACAAGTATTTGGAATAGCTAGTTAGTGGCAAAGCCAGGACTAGACCTTGGAGCCCCTAACTTCTAATGACATGCACTGTCCATGGCTGTGTGCATTTCCTATGAATGTGTACTGAATCTAAATCTAAAATATTTTTAAGGAGTTGTTTTTTGATGCTTTCTTACCATTTCCCTTTGCGGATATATGAAATAGCCTATTAACAGAGGATCATACAATGAAAACTTTACTATACCATATGCAACAATAATGTTAGTGTGGAAAGTAAGGCCTGGAAATCAAGACACACATTGAAGTTAGCATATAAATACAGGCATCACCAGGGGAAAATGGCCTCTCCTCTCCTTTCCTGATTGCTTCCATATTAGTGGATGAGAATATCATTACAGGGCAGCAAAAACCCCACTCTAAGAAGAATCTGCAAGGCCTTTCTTGGTATATAAAAGAAACAAATCCTTCTTTTCCTTTGCATGCAACAGGATAGGTCACTGAAAGGTTTTGCCTTTAATCTACATGCAGCAACATCTGGTGAGTATGAGGCTCTCTAGTTAATTAAAGTACCTAGTTAACTGAAATAAGCTGATAAGACAGATAAATCTAAAGAACTATATTCACATGCCACATTCAACATGCAAAACAAAAACCTTGGCTAAATGAAAGGATCTCACGCCATTTCCCAAGGATGAGTCACTGGGTCTCAATCCTCAGACTGGACAACACAGGATTTCTGTACACTACAGACAGATTCTTAATCTCAAATTCGTGAATTTCTTTGTCTGTTCTTTTTTTGTCTGTTACTACTGTGATAACTATTTCAATATAATCGATTTCCTTGGTAATCAGGTATTTTATGGATTTAAAAATATTCTGAAAAGGGGTCCATATCAGCTTCACCAGACTGCCAAAAAGGCTAAGCAGCAATTCTTTGATAGATGCAGAATTGCTGAAATAGGATGAAATACTTCACTGTTCTAGCCACAAGCAAACTCATAAAATACTGGGTCAGCAGAAGTTAAGTAAAGATCTTGGTATTAACCTACACTATATGGAAGCTTATGCAAAAGGGAAAGCAAAGTGCCCAACTTCCTCTTACTGTAAAAACAATACCTTTTACAGAAATTTCAGATTTGAAGGGCTAGAAGAAACCTTATAACAATGATGGAGAACCTTTTAGAGATGGAGTGTCAGCCCCTCCCACAAACCACCCCACTCAGACCCAGTGTCATGCCAGCCTAGAGACCACATGCTAGGCCCTCCCCCACACCAAGTGCCAGGCAGGGTCCACCACCCCTTACCCCACACAGGGGAGGGAGAAAGAGTTCCCATTGGGCTGCTGGGTGGAAGGGTGGATGATGTGAAAAAAATGTCCTCAAGCACAGTGGAGAGGGGGAGGGGAGCAGCTCCACCAGAGTCCCTCTGCCTTTCTAGCAATGAACTCAGAAGGGAAAGGAGCTGTGTGCACACAGAGAGCTTGTGTGCCACCTTTGGCACCCGTACCATAGGTTCGCTGTCACTGCTTTGGAACATAGAAACAGCTGCTTAAAACTAACTTAAAATACAGTGTTAGAACAACAAAAAGACAAAAACTTACAACTGAAAGAGACCTTAGAAACTACCTAATCCAAACTGAGAACCAGAAAAGAATGCCTCCTAGAGTTACACATTTTCATGGCAGAGCTGGGTATAGAACAGTTATCCTGGCTCTTAACAAGAGTTCTTTCTACTAAACCATAATGCCTTTTACCACAAAAAGAGTTATAATACACAAAAAAACAAGCAATAATTACTATGGATGCTCTGATAAAGTATTTTTGCATTTCTCTACCTAGGCCAGTAAAATATGATATGTATCAGTTTTTTTTTACCCCTCCAGGACTAATGCAAATCCCTCATCTACCATTAAGCATTCCCTAACTCCTCTGCCCACAGTGGTATTGCCATTTTCAAATTTTAATAGTACCATGTAATCATGTAATCACTCAATCATATGCTGTTTTACATCATTCACAAATGTTTTCACATAGGTGTCTTATCCTTAAAAGACCCAGACAGTAATAGACACCCTGAGAAGCTCACAAACTCCTTCTTAATAACAACTGAAATTTAGATGGCATTTTTCTATTTGTTACAAGGAACTCTCCCATGTATTGTTATTTGCTGCTCTTCATATCTCTTTGAATAAAATCATATAAATATTCTAATATTCACTTTATAGGTGAGGAAACTGAGGCTTGGACAGCTAAGTACTGACTAAAACATGGAAAATCATAAATAACCATTTTAAAACAACATAGGTATTTGTACAGATTGTCTCCTTTTTGGTCTAACAAATTATTTCAAGTAAGATACATGTGAGTTAATGGCAATAATAAATATCAAGAATTATTAGTATTTGGGGGATTCTTTTCAGAATTACAGAATCCTAGAGCTGGAAAGGTTCATAGAATACAAAAGAGTCAAATATAAAAAAAGAAACCAAGGTAGCCTGCCAACATTGAGTCCAAGGGTCAGCAAACTACAGTCCAAAGACCAAATCTGGCCCACTGCCTGTTTTTGTTCAGTCTAAGAATAGTTTTTACATATTTTAATAAAATTTTTATTATATTTTAAAATGTAGAAACCATTCTTAGCTCATGGGTCATTTAAAAATAGGCTGCAACTATCAACAATTTGGAAATAAGTCTTGATCGATGACTCATGTTAAAACCAGTGGAAATGTGCAGCTATGGGGGGTGGGGAGAGGAGTTGGGGGGCGGTAAAGGGGAAAGTAAGAACATGAATCATGTAACCATAACTTTTCTAAAAAATAAAAATTATTTTAAAAAAATAAAGGAAAAAAATAAAATAAAAATAGGCTGCCATAATTTTCCAACCAGTTCATTTCACAAACAAGGAAACTGAGACTTAGAATAGGCTTTTACTCAAGATTCTATGGCCGAATCCAAGACTTAACCTCAAGTCTTCCAGGTGCTGCCAAACACGCAATTTGCACTTTATTCTCTCCATGGTTTCAATAAAGTAGCAGCTCTCAAATTTTTTCTGCTCATCATAGTTTTCTTTGCCATGATGAATGGAGGCACACTGAATTGTGAATCTGGCCATACTATGAGAGTCTTTGCACAGGCACAGTTTCTCTTTAATAATAGTAGCAGCTTGGGGCAGCAAGGTGGTCCTGGGGAAGTCACTTAACACCAACTGTCTAACCCTTACTACTCTCTTCTGCCTTAGAATCAACACTTAGGATGCAGGTTTTTCAAAAATAATAATAGCAGCTTTTGTTGAGTTCTTTATGAATTCAAGATCTGATGGGCTATGAAATAAGTACATAAGCATAAAAGGTGAGTTTCATTAATATTGTCTAATAGTATTCTGACTCACATATACTCACATGCTATATATGCTCAGTAAGTAAAATTTATATTGAATTTTTTAATAAATTTCCTTTTAGCTGATTTAACATGTTTCCAAAATTTTATAGTTTGCCCTGTGAGAATCACTGATGTGAAGAAATATTAATAAAAAAACAATGATAATTCTGTTAATTCTTAGTGCAATCATATCTTATTTGACAACCATAAAAGTCACTGAAGTCAAAAAAATCATGGCTCCTGGGTCTGCTCAAACAGTTACTAGCTAGATGGCTATGGTCAAGTCACTTCATGTTCACTTATTGGGTGAAAAATTAATACAACTTATAATACCCTATCTCATATGCTGTTGTAAAGAAAACACTGTAAATACTGAAGCACTCTAGAGATGCAAGTTATTAGTATTTGCTGGTGCTCAAGAAGCCTTTGTTAAAGAGATTTTAAAAAGAGAGACACAAACATGAAGCAAAATAAACACCTGCTATAACTGCACCCCAATCTAAGAACCCCACTAAAACGCAAGAAGATGAGATAACCACATTTATTGTTTTGTCTCCATGGCTCTTCTGTCGTCTGGCTTCATCCAACTCCTTCTCTATTTTCTCCCTCTCGCACTGAAAATCTTCTAGTTCTTGATTAAGCTTTTCAATGTTTCTTTGTAGCCTATGGCTTTCAGTATCTTTCCTCCGATTTTCAGCATGCAGCTGTGTTAAAAGTGTTTCTTTTTCCAGCAAAATGGTCTCAAAATCTTCAACCCCCTGAAAGAGGAAAAAAAAATCCACATTCAGATAGTGTTAAGACAAACCAACCTAAGCTTGTACTTGATGCTATTTCAAAGGATAATAGGATTCAGAGAAAAAAGGGACAAACTCAAGTGAGATCTAGTCCAACAACTTCAACTTACCACCTAAGGGAAGTCAAATTTATATTAAACATTTTTACAAACTTCCTTTTACCCACACTAACATGTTTCCAAAGTGGGAAGTATTTCCAGAGTGGAAAACTGATTCCCCTAAATTAAGGGAAATGTAAGGAGCTGAGTGGGAATTCAAAGTCAGGCCCTCTGAATACTAACCCAGCATCTTTCTACAATACACCAAAAAGGAACAGGGAAAAGAAAGCTAGAAGAGTTAGCTTTACAAACCTTTCACAGAATTTAAGATCAAAAGAGTGACAAGGTAGAAAAAGTACTGAATTTGCACTAGCCCCTTATAGGTAAAAGGCAGTTCTATATGACCCAGAATAAGTCATTTTCTCTGCACTAGTTTCCATGTTTGTAAAACAAACATATTCCCCATACTGTCCACTACCTGGGCTTTTCAAATCAATTCAACTAACATATAATGTATTAAATTGAGCATTGTACTAAGATTGTTGAAAGGAACAAGAAATATGTAAAGCACTTTTATAAGCAAATC
>NC_058131.1:323948891-324108344 GCF_016433145.1 Gracilinanus agilis | reverse complement strand
AAGTTAAGTGAACACAGAATAGTATACTTGTCAGATCTCTGGGAAAGGAAAGACTTTAAAACCAAGCAAGAGTTAGAGAAAATTACAAAATGTAAATTAAATGGTTTTGATTATATTAAACTAAAAAGCTTTTGTACAAACAAAAACAATGTAGTCAAAATCAGGAGGGAAACAACAAATTGGGAAAAAATCTTTATAACGAAAAACTCTGACAGGGGTCTAATCACTCAAATATACAAGGAGTTAAAGCAATTGTATAAAAAATCAAGCCATTCCCCAATTGATAAATGGGCAAGAGACATGAATAGGCAATTTTCAGGTAAAGAAATCAAAAGTACCAATAAGTACATGAGAAAGTGTTCCAAATCTCTAATAATTAGAGAGGTGCAAATCAAAACAACTCTGAGGTATCACCTCACACCTCACACCTAGCACACCTTGGCTAAAATGAAAGAAGGGGAGAGTAATGAATGTTGGAGGGGATGTGGCAAAATTGGGACATTAATGCATTTCTGGTGGAGTTGTGAACTGATCCAGCCATTCTGGCTGGCAATTTGGAATCATGCTCAAGGGGCTATAAAAGAATGCCTGGAGGGCAGCTGGGTAGCTCAGTGGAGTGAGAGTCAGGCCTAGAGACAGGAGGTCCTAGGTTCAAACCCGGCTTCAGCCACTTCCCAGCTGTGTGACCCTGGGCAAGTCACTTGACCCCCATTGCCCACCCTTACCAATCTTCCACCTATGAGACAATACACCGAAGTACAAGGGTTTAAAAAAAAAAAGAATGCCTGCCCTTTGATCCAGCCATACCATTGCTGGGTTTGTACCCCAAAGAGATCATAGATAAACAGACTTGTACGAAAATATTTATAGCTGCACTTTTTGTGGTGGCAACACACTGGAAAAGGAGGGTATGTCCTTCAATTGGGGAATGGCTGAACAAACTGTGGTATATGCGGGTGATGGAATACTATTGTGCTAAAAGGAATAATAAACTGGAGGAATTCCATGTGAACTGGAGAGACCTCCAGGAACAGATGCAGAGGGAAAGGAGCAGAGCCAGAAGAACATTGTACACAGAGACTGATATACTGTGGTAAAATCGAATGTAATGGGCAACCATTACATTACCAGCAACAATGCAATGACCCAGGACAGCTCTGAGGGATTTATGGTAAAGATGCTACCTACATTCAGAGGAAGAACTGCAGGAGAAGAAATATATAAGAAAAGCAACTGCTTGAACGCATGGGTCGGGGTGGACATGATTGGGGATGTGGACTCGAAACTACCACACCAATGCAACTAATAACAATTTGGAAATAGGTCTTGATCAATGACACATGTTACAACCAGTGGAAATGTGCATCGGCCATGGGTGGGGGGAGTGCGGGGGGTGAAGGGGAAAGTAGGAGCATGAATCATGTAACCATGTTAAAAATGATTATTAATAAATGTTTAAATTTAAAAAAATATATATCACAAACTCTTACCCGCTTAGAACAGACACAAGTAATGGTTTCAAGGCAGAAGAGTAGTTAGGGATAGGTAATTGGGGGTTAAGTGACTTGCTCAGGGTCATACAATTAGGAAGTAGCAGAGACCAGATTTGAACCTAGAAACTCCCATCTCCAGGCTTGGCTTTCCATCTACTGAGCCACTTTTGCTGCTCCAAAGACTATCTTTTTAATCTAAATCAATATGTAGCCAGCAGGGATTCTTATGTTTAGATAGGTGACCATCATTTGTTTGAATTTGGCATGACCAGAGAACAGAAAGGTTAAATGACTTGCTCAGGGTCACTTAGCCAGTATGTGTTAAAGGTGAAAGTAAACTGAGAGATAAGATTCCAAGGACAATTTATTTATTAGTTAGACTAGTTTCTTGGCTTGTTGTTGTTGTTCAGTAGCAACTGTGGACCTTGTCTATTTGAAATTTGGAGACCCCAATTCTGCTCCTGTCCTGGAGAATCCACCTTGAGGGAAGTCTCAGACTCACCAGTTTCAGACTGAACAATAGGCCTTAAAGTATTGGATAATTCCAGTTTAGGTGGAGCTAGCCAACTAAGCAAATGCTAAGTACCCTTTTAGTCTAGGAAGTTTCCCCTACTTTTAGTCTAGGAAGTTTCCCCTACTGCAGGGTGGGCAACAATGTATGGCTCGAGAGCCATATCTGACTCTTTTGAGGGCCAGATATGGCTCTTTCTGCAGGAGCCATAAAGTCAATTTTTTTTCAGGCGCTGTTATAGGAGCGCACTGTGAGCACTGTACAGCTCTCATGAAATTGCATTTTAAAAAATGTGGCGTTTATGGCTCTCACGGCCAAAAAGGTTTGCCAACCCCTGATCTAGAGAATCAGATCTCAACACCATCCTTTTGGTATCTATTGTAAGTAGACCACTCCTTGATACCCCAGCCTCTGGCTTCAGTTTCTTTCCCAAGCCTGCTTGCATCCTGTCAGGGTAGTTTGGACCTCACATCTCCTTGTAGCCATTCATACTTCCCTGTCCTTAGTTCCCCAAATGGTCTATAAGTTCTTCAAATTCTAATAGTTCTTCCCAGAATCATCTAGGGAGGTGATCCTCTCAGAGTTAAAAAATGTTGCCAGAGTGCCAGAGCCTTTGCCTCTGTGTGGTTTTTAGGTGCTCGACTCTGTGTAGTGGCCGAATATTGAACACTAGCTCTTTCCTCATTAAAGACTTGACTTTTAGCAAAGGAAAGTAATAAATGTTGGAGGGGATGTGGCAAAATTGGGACATTAATGCATTGCTGGTGGAGTTGTAAATTGATCCAACCATTCTGGATGGTAATTTGGAACTATGCCCAAAGGGCTTTAAAAGACTGTCTGTCCCTTGATCCAGCCATGCCACTGCTGGATTTGTACCCCAAAGAGACCATAAGGAAAAAGGCTTGTACAAAAATATTTATAGCCATGCTTTATGTAGTGACAAAAAATTGGAAAATGAGGGAATGTCCTTCAATTGGAGAATGGCTGAACAAATTGTGGTATCTGCTGGTGATGGAATACTATTGTGCTCAAAGGAATAATAAACTGGAGGAATTCCATGCGAACTGGAATGATCTTCAGGAATTGATGCAGAGTGCAAGGAGCAGAACCAGGAGAACCTTATACACAAAGACTGATACACTGTGGTACAATAGAATATAATGGACTTCCCTACTAGCAGCAATGCAATGATCCAGAACAATTCTGAGGAACTTATGAGAAAGAAAACTATCCACATTCAGAGGAAGAACTGTGGGAGGAGAAACACAGAAGAAAAACAACTGCTTGAACACATGGGTTGATGGGGATATGATTTGGAATGCAGACTCTAAATGAACACCTCAGGGCAACTATCAATAATATGGAAATAGGTCTTGATCAATGATACATGTAAAATCCAGAAAAGCTGCATGTTGGCTATGGGAGGGGGATGGAAGGAGGGGAGGGAAATAACATGAATCTTGTAACCATGGAAAAATAGCCTAAAAATAAACAAACAAACAAATAAATAAATGGAAAAGACTTGACTTTTATGACTACCTTAGTAGTTCTGTGTTTTTCCCAGGTTAACAACCATAACACATCAACAATGTTTACAGGATTTTCTTGGTAAAGATACAAAAAAAAATGGTTTGAAATTTCTTTCCCCAGTGGAGTTAAGGCAAATAGAGGTTAAGGGACTTGCCCAGGGTCAGGAAGCTAGTAAGTATTTGAGACCAGATTTGAAATTAAGTTTTCCTGATTCCAGGCTCAATTCTCTATCCAATGAGTAATTGACTTGCCTCTAGTTAGGCTAGCAGTAACCAATATGTGGGATCAGTAGCCCCTTTAAAAACCAAAAACTCTGAATGAGGGTTGGCTGGGTCTTTTAAACCTAAGTATAGCTTCCTTTTGATTGGTCTGGTAGTGCATCATCTAGATCTCCCTGTTCTCCCAGACAATTCTGATTTGTAGACATTTTAATGAGGAAGTGGGTTGAGAGTCACCTCAGTTCCTCTCTATTGCTTCCTTATTGGGACATGGAAGGTGACAGTATTAGTCTGCAGTCCTAGGTATAGTCTGTAATACTTTGATTGAATCAATTTGAATTTGAATTAAGTGGGTGGTGGGTGTGGTTACAAAGGTGAACAATACCAGGGTGGAGATACAATTTGAGATAATAGAATTGAGGCTACCTATTCTGACTCTTTGTGACTACATTTTGGGTTTTCTTGGCAGAGATACTGGAGTGGTTTGCCATTTCCTTCTCCAGCTCATTTTAGAGGTAGAAACTGAGGCAAACGGGGTTAAGTGACTTGCCCAGGGTCACATAGCTAGTAAGTGATGAAGGCCATATTTTAACTCAGAAACATGAATCGTCCTGAGTCCAGGTTCAGTACTCTATCCACTGTGCCACCTAGTTGCCTTCTTGAAGGGCAGAGGTAATTACAAGACAAAAGCTTGACTTTAGGCAAGTGTCTCCAGATTACAGGTGACATGTGAAATTACAAAGGTAAGGAGTTTTGATTTACATGGTATAGGGCGAGTTTTAAACTTATATCAGCTTGATTAATGGAACTAAATGGAACTAAAATCAATTTTCAATTTTATAGATGCAAGGCTTGAACTCAAGTCATTCCAGCTTCAAGGCCATCCCAGAGGGGGATGAAAATAGGGAACAAAAACATATAAATAAGGGGGCAGCTGGGTAGCTCGGTGGAGTGAGAGTCAGGCCTAGAGACAGGAGGTCCTAGGTTCAAACCCAGCCTCAGCCACTTCCCAGCTGTGTGACCCTGGGCAAGTCACTTGACCCCCATTGCCCACCCTTACCACTCTTCCACCTATGAGAGACAATACACCGAAGTACAAGGGTTTAAAAAAAAACAAAAAAAAAACCATATAAATAAATACAATACAGGATGCATACAGCATTGACCACAAGGTGGGGAAGATTTAAGAACGGTTTTATGGAGCTGACATTTGACTTTGAAGGAAGATAAGTATTTTGAAAAGAAAAGACCAGATAGAATATATTCTGGGAACAGAGAACAACTTGTATAATTATCTAGATGTTGATTTTGGGGAAAGACTAGTAAGTCCAGTTTGACTAGACTATAGAAAGTGTAAAGGAGTCATATGAAGTTAGACTAGAAAAGTAGGTTGGAACTGGATTATGAAGTTAATTAAATGCCAACCTGAGGAGTCTGAATTTTATTTAAGGCCCAATAATGATACATTTAACATTGTTGAGCAGGGGAATAACATAGACCTAAGCAGATTAATTTGGGAACTGTAGGGGAGCAAGATTAGTGAAGAGAGAGATCAATTCAGTAATACTAAATAGTCCAGGTAAGAGGTGATGGGAGCCTGACATTGGGTGGTGCTTGGGTGAGTGAAAGGGAAAGATGTAAAAGGTATCTTAGTGCATTTAGCAACTAGTTGGATATAGGAGATGGGAGAAGTCAAGACTATGTTTAGTTCCCAAACCAGAATGATTGCAAGGATGATAGAGCACAGGGAAATTTGGAGGAGGGGGCAAATTTGTGGTTGGCATGAGAAAAAAGAAAACTCCATTTTAGACATGTTGAATCTGAGGTAATTATGGGACATCCAGATGGAAATGTCCAGGAAGCAGCTGGTGGCCAAAGACTAGAGTTCAGTTCAAGATTAAGGATAGATAGATAGATAGATAGATAGATAGATAGATAGATAGATAGATAGATAGATAGATAGATAGATACTGGAGTTGTCCCTATAGCAATAATAATTGAACACATTAGAAAATATCAACCTTGCCACTAATGGAACATCAGATCCTTATCCAGGGTATAATTTTGTATTTCTTGCTTCATTTCCTCCAGTCATTCTTGTATTCCTTGTTGACAAACCCATTATTTTTTCTTTGAGTTTCTTATTGTATTTGTGAGTTTCCTTCTTTGTGCTTACCACTTAGGCTTCTCTTAACCCAAAGTATTTCTTAAGGTTTGCAAAGTACTTTATGTAAACTCTCATTTATTTCAGCTAATTCTAGCTTCCCTGGTTCATCCCCTCTTCCAGTCTGCTGGATTTTGTCCATATTTTTGTGAAGTTCTGGATTGATAGAGTAGATTACTTCTGTTCTTTTATTTTCTTTAACATTACTCTATATAGGGTCGTTTGGGGATGTCTGCTTGGACCTACTACAACATTTTAAGTCTCCATCTTAAATAGAAATGTGAGACAAACTTGTTCTTAGTTGATACAGGGGGCTATCTTGGGAGAAAAGACAGAGGTACTGAGTCCTGATTACTCTTCTGAATTGGAGAGTGCAGGGGGAAGAAGAAGGCATTCAGAACCATTAGCTTCTTTAGGCAGAGTAGGTTGACTTTATTTATAATTTAGCTCCAAGTTTTTAGGACTTTTTGTCTTCCTCTTCTCTTTGCTCCTATTCTTCTACCCTCCAAACTCTTGATACAGGGCAGTATTCAGTTCTACTTTTTTCCTCTTTAGATACCATCAAGTGGGACTGGTGAGCAAGTCAGTCACTTACTATGTGCCTGGCAGGCACTGTGCAGGTGTTGGGGAAACAAAGGAAAGAAACAAAAAAAGCTCCTGTCCTAAAGGAGCTCATGTTTCATTGTGGGAGACCACATGCAAAAAAAAAATTATATCTATGAGATAAAACCAGTGTAAATGGAAGGTAATATTATAGGAGAGGCACTGACAGTGGGGAGAGAGGAAAACCCAAAAGACCTCCTGTGGATATAACCTGAATCTTGAAGGAAGCCAGGAAGCAGAGAGGAGAATAGAGAGCATTCTAGGCTGAAAGGATAGCTGACAGAAAGGGACAGAGTAAGGAGAGAGAATGTTTGAGAAAACCAAGTAGGCCACTGGATTGTAGAATATGTGGAGAAGATTAAAGTATACAAGTATTTCAGTTGTTTTTACTCACATCTAATTTTCAAATACCTCATTTAGAGTTTTCTTGGCAAAGGTATTGGAGTGATTTGCCATTTCCTTCTTCAGCTCATTTTACAGATGAAGAAACTGAGGTGAACAGGGTTAAGTGACTTGTCTAGAGTCATACAGCTAGAACATGTCTGAGGTCAGATTTGAACTGAGAAAGAAGAGTCTTCCTGATTCCTGGTACAGCATTCTACAAAGTACCTCATTTAGTGACCCCTATAGAGTATAAAAAGGAGGAAAATATAAGGAACTAGGTCCATGTTGGTGAACCTATGGCACCTGTGCCAGAAAGGGCTGCTCTCCTCCCCCTCTCCACTGCACTGAAGGACATTTTTCACATCACCTGACAATTTGCTTAGCTGTCCAATGGGAATGCTTCCTCTCTCCCCTGTCTGGTTGATTTTGTAGTTTGGGCACTCAGTCTCTAAAAGGTTCACCATCCCTGAACGAGGTTGTGAAGGACTTTGAAAGCCAAACAGAAGATTTGATATTTGATCCTAGAGGGAGCCATTAGAGTTAACTGAGTTGGAATGGAAGGGTGAAATGGTCAGACCTATGCCTTAGGAAGATCACTTTGGCAGATCAGTGGAGGACAGATACAAATAAGGAGAAACTCGAGACAGGGAGACCAACCAGAAAGCTACTTCAAAATATTAGACCAAGATGTTAATTACCTTCTTAACCTGAGAAGCCCGTCTGCCCATGTGTTGAAGAGAACACCCCTAAATGCCAAATTGGTTTCATCTTTTTTTTATAGGCTGTCTGTAGTATATCCCCATGGAAATATTGCCATGTAACCACCCTTGATGAAAGCATGACTTTCTGTTCTAGCAATTCACTCTTCCTACCTTCTGATGGACGTGACTTTATTTCCAAACCAACCCAGTATCAAAAAAAGACTACCACCTCACCCACTTAACCACTACTGTGGCTACTAGGACTATTTTTCTTGAGAATTGTTCTCTCTTATTTCTCTTAATGTCTGGCTCCTAAAAAGGGGGTTTATAAAACTCCTGCTCCCCACCCATTAGCCTATATTAGGAAGGAGAAATTCTGTCCCCTTTACAGGCATCTCCTGCTGCCATTCTCCACTCTGAATTCAGGAACCGTGACCCAAAACTTAGTGAATGACCTTCGTTTAATAATAGCAACAAAAGCATAAAGCTTCCAAAATGCAAGGGCTTAGCCTTCCCAAGGGGACAAAGTGATTCTCCCTCCCTACTTTTATTCTAAAGAGTCCCCATAAAAAGGAAGTAATTGAACAGATAGGTAAACAGAGTGGGGTTTCTCTGTTGTGGGTAGAGACACCCACTGCTCCACCCATTTGGCTGTAATCACCTAGCAACTTGCGTCATTGCTACATCACTTCAATGCCTAACCACCTTGGTACACAGTTTTTCTCAAAAGTCCAAAGTCACCTGATGAGGAAGGGAGATTTCATCACCTTCTACATAACCAGTATGAATCTGGAACTTTAGGAAGATGGGTTATGCTTGTTCATTGCTTGAGTTTCACTTCCATTTTGTTCAAAGTGTACTTCATTCTTCCCAAGAGACTGGTCAGAGAAAAAGTGTTCCTTCCCTCCTTTAACCTTCTCTTAGGATATACTACTGCACTTTGAGCAAAGATAACATTTGCTCAGCCATGGCAAAAACACAAACAAACATCACCCAATCTATTTGGTTATTGTAAAATGTTCTTGACCTACATACTTTCTGGAAAGAAGATCTCCAGTCCTCTCATGTTCTTAGTTGTAGCTTCCATGCCTGACTCACTGTTACCGACGCCTTTTTACATGGATGAGAAGCCCTGTTCAAACTTTTTATTCATTTGTAGCACTTTTCTCCTCCCAGAGGAGATTAGTTTGCCTAACTGACTTTCTTTGGCAATAAGTAGCTTCCTGCCAAAGGTCCAATGCAAACAGCAACTAACCACATGTTATAGGGATGCTTTTTCAAAAGGAACTTTTTAATGATCTAAGTTCCTTTCTATCTCTAGCACTGTGTGATCCCATGATTATATAAATTCACCGCAGTCTGGCCATTTTTAGGTCATCAGCTGTGTGTGCTTCTCCTTCCACAATCCTTCAGCATTCACACTGTGGCCATGTTTTCCTAATGGTCTAGGAACAATAAGCAAATCAGCTGCTCCCTTTTCAGGAAATAGTATGTAATCAATCTTTCTATGATGCCACTCGCTGTCCCTATGATTTCCAAGATCACCCGTCATGGGCCATCACTGCCCATGTGCTGTCTTCATCTGTTACAATGTGAGTTCTTGGAGGGCAGGAATTGTCTTGCTTTTTGTTCAGTGCATACCTCAGTGCCCAACATATAGTAAGTGCTTAATAAATGCTTTTTCATTCATTGATTCACTCACTCACTCACTTACCCACTTATTCATTCATTAACTGTTTTTCACAAATGGCTTCACTGAAGAGGTAAAAAAGTTGGCCTAGATATACAAAGAGAAAGGAATTGGAAATTCTAGGGGGAGGAAGTGAGATTTGCAAATTCATTGTTGGGGAGGTCATTTAGAGGGAATATATTAAGTAGGGCAGTCTGGATGAAGCAAGAGTAAATACAGGATAATAACTAAAAATAAGTTTGGACATTCGGGCTTAAAGCAACTTGAAAGTTAGGTTATAGAACCTGGATGGGTCCTACCTGCTAGATGCCAGAGTTGTTATTGTTCTGCCCCTATCAGTCCCTGGTTTTAAATTCCACGTAGGGAAAAAAGAAAGCTGGAGCAATCAACAAGCATTTATTAACTGACTACTACAGGGCAGTTACTGTGCTAGGTGCTACAGATACAAAAACAAAATAAAAATTTCCCTGTCTCCATGGGGCTTATAGTCTAGGGGGTGCTCCTGTACATATGGTGTACCAATATCTTGTTAAGACATTAACATCTTAGTTACCTGTGATTATATTCACTGGGCTGGGGAGGAGGGAGACATCAAATAACTCCCTTCTCACAGAGGGATTTGCAAAATCATATGTAACATAGATGCCATGTGATAGGGAGCAACATTTGTAGCTAGGAGAATTGGGAAGGAACTCACATAGAAAGTGGTGCTTGATCTGAGTTTTGAAGGAAAATATTGTTGCTAAGATGTAGAGAAAAGGAGGGAGAACATTCCAGGAACAGGGTACAGTTAGTGTAAAGGCATAGAGTACCATGTATGGGGTGTATGATAAAAGATGTACACATTTTAATAGTTTTTTTTCAATTTATCTATAAAATTAGACATTCTTGAAAATTCTTTAAACTGCTCTCTATCTTATAATCTTTGTAACCTATAATCAGATACTTCAGGTAGGAGATGGAAGGATAGATGAGATATACTTCCTGTTCTTTTCAATTGCTAAGATTCTGGGACCATTTCTCCTTTCTTTGGTTTAAAACTGACCTCAAATGTGCCCATATCACAGGGAACAACAGTAAAGAGGTTAGATGCCTTCTCTTGATTGTTCTCTAGATACTACACCAACTTTACCCCATTTTATATTCTGTAAATAAGACCTCCTAATGTTAAAAAATTATTCATGACTCTTCCTTTGTTAACAAATATGTCATCACTGAGTAGGTATGTAAGATCTACTGTAAAGCTCCATTTTAGTTACTTCCAGACTGGTCCTTTTGAGATAGAATCCAGTAATATTGCTATAGAATTTCATTTCTGGCCCAATCTTGTAGTGCAGTTTCCACTCAGTACCCACCAGCAACTGGTTCACATTCAGAGAATTAGAGAATGTCAGCCCTGGAGGAAATCCCAAAGATCACCTATCTAAGCTCCAAGAAATAAATGAATGCCCAGAAAGGTAAAATGACTTGCCAATTGTTGCTTAGTGAACTAGTGGCAGATTCAGCAATTGAATCCAATTCCCCTAATTCCAAGGTCAACAACTTTTCCATTATGCCAAGCTATATCCAATTTGTGCTCCAACATCCATTTTTTAAATTGGCTAAATAATATTAATCTATAGCAGTCAGTTGTTCCCAAAGTTCTGTTGCAGTTCTCTGGAACCATATGTATTCCCTCAAGAATGGGCCTTGGAGAAATAGTGAGGATCCTTCATTTTATAGATACCATAGTATGAAGGTTTGACTCTAAGAAATAAAACAGGGTCTCTGAAAAATTTTTGTGGTCTTTCTCTTCTTCTTATAGTCCCCAAAACAAGAGCCATCATCTCCACTGAAGTCTCCATGGGAAAGACTGCTTCTGAAGACCAATAAAAACATTCTGATGACTCTGTGCATCTTCTAAACATCAACTGGTTTCAATGCCACTTGACTGGCATGGAAAAAGGATTTTCTTTAATACTTTTGCAACTGAAAGCTTTTCTTTCCATTAAGCCATTGTCTTTTCACTCAACTAAAGTAGACCATTGGACTAGGAATCAAAGCCTTATGTTCCAGTATTAGCTCTGTCATTAATTCACAAATTAGCTGAGTAACCTTAGGGAGCCTTTAGCTTGCTATCCTGTCAAATGATAGATTTGAGCTATCTGAGGTTCCTTTCCAACTCTAATAAATCTGTAATTCTGAATCTATTTGAAAGAAGAAGAAGGTGCTTTAAAGCAGAAATATGACTTGGAGCTAGTCTTTTCCTCTCTGTAAGCCTTAGTTTTTATTATCTGCTAAGTGAGAAGTCTGGAAGAAGCAATCTCTAATGCCCTGATGATTTTAAATTCTATGAGAAGAGAAAGAAAGGACTCAAATACACCAAAATATTTAGAGCAGAATTTTTTTGTAATAACAAAACATTGGAAACAAAATAGATAGTCACCCATATAATCAGGGAAATTGTGACATGTAAATGTAATGGAATATCACTGTGCTTTAAGTCAGAGCAGCATGTGAAGATTTATATCAACTGATATAAACAGAAGTAAGCAGAAATAGGGAAGCAATATACAAAATGATTATAACAATATAAATTAAAAGAACAATAAGAAATAAAAATTGAATGCTGAAAAATTATAATGACCAAGAGAGGCCCCAAAGAAATTATATAGTAATGTGTTTCCCTCCCTTCTAGAGGTAGAGACTATGGATATGGAATACCATTATATAGTATTGAATTTATTTGATTTTAGTTTCATTTTGCTGAACTGAATTTCCCCCAAATCTTTCTTTCTTAATCTTTGCCACAAGGGATGGCTCCCTGGGTGCAGAAAGAGGAGAGAAATACTGGGAAATGATGGTAGGGGAGAAAAAAGCCAATAGATTTCCATAAAACTTTCAAATAAATATATAAATTCTATAAGAAATCAATTTTATGAAGAAAGCTGAAGGGACCAAAATTGAACTTTCCCCTGCTTCATGATTTTGCCCAGGGCTGGCCCTGGCCTCTGGATATTCTGCCCAGTGACCTGGCATTAAGAGGATGTGTCCAGCCAACTCCGGGGTGGTCTTTCCATCCTACTTAAAGTCATAGTTCCTCATTGGTTATTCCATTTGGAGATGTCTATTCAAATCAGGGAAGAGTAACTTTGACCCAAATAGAAAAACAATCCAGCCTCATCTTTGAGATTTGTGAAAATTCAAGAAATGGAAAACATTAAAGGAACTAGCAAGCTCATCTCTGAATCAGTGGTCAATCTCTCAAGTCACCCATAGTATTTAATGGGCAGAGAGGGGTACTATGATTACCAATGTAGCCATTTCCTACCAATTTCTCATTTAGAAAAGAAGAGGTAGAGGTATTCAAAGTCTAAACACAGCTAAGTGGTCAGCCAGTCTTAAGAAGCAATGTGATATAGCAGAAAATATACTGATTCTTTTTTTTTTTTTTAACCCTTACTTTCTGCCTTATTTCTGTGTATTGGTTCCTAGACAGAAGAGTAACCAAGGCTGGGCTATGGGTGTTAAGTTACTTGTCAGGAATCATACAGCTAGGAACTAAGGTCATATTTGAACCTAGGACCTCTCAGGCTTTCAATTCACTAGCCACTTAGCTGCCCCCTATGCACATCGATTCTTGAGCCAAAGAAACTGGGTTCAAATCTGACTTACTACCTGCATGATCTTGGACAAAACTCTTTAAACTCCCTTGGCCTCTGTTTACTCCTTAGTAATATGATGAGGTGACAGGCTGGGACTAGGTGACTTCTGAGATCCCTTCCAGTTCTAGAACTATGATCCTAAATCATTGTTGGCTAGCTAATTGTTATATAGTTCTTACTTATATTGAGTTGAAATCTGCCTCCCTGGACCTTATACTCATTAATCCTTCTTTTTCCCTCTGCTGCTCAGCAGAATAAATAAAATCTCTTCCACATAGCAACCAATTCAGTATTTGAAGACATTCTCAAGACTTACTGAAGTTCTCCAGATTAGACATTCTTTTACTTCAACTGATTATCATATGGCAATGTTCTAAATCCTTATCCTCTTCCTCCTGGTCACCTTTCTCTAATTATGCTCCATCTGGTCTAGATCCCTCTTAAAACAAAGTACCAAGATGGAAAAGAATGGAAAATTGAAGGGATACCTATTAATTGGGAACGAACGAACAAATCATGATATATAGTTGTGATGGAATAATATTGTGTTATAAGTAATAATGGGGGCAGCTAGATGGCTCAGTGGATTGATAGTCAGGTCCAGAGATGGGAAGTCCTGGGTATAAATCTGGCCCCAGACACTTCCTAGCTGTATGACCCTGGGTAAGTCACTTAACCCCAATTGCCTCACCCTTATCACTCTTCTGCCTTGGAACAATACACATTATTGATTCTAAGATGGAAGGTAAGTTGTTTTTTTTTTTTTTTTTTTTTTTAAAGAAAGAATAAACAGGAGTATTCAGAAAAACCTGGAGAAACTTATATGAACTGATGCAGAGTAAAGTGAGCAGAACCAGGAGAATATTATACATAGTTATAGCAATATGGTACAATGAACAATGGTGAATGAGTTGTTCTTAGCAATTATTGATTCTTAGTAATTCTATTCTTAGCAATACACTGATCCAAGATAATCCCAAGGAACTCATGATGAAAAAAGTTATCTACCTTCAGAGAATGACGGAGTCTGAATGCAGATGAAAACATTTAATTTTTTACTTTATTTTGTTCATAGATTCTTAAAAATACATCTTTAATAACGTGACTAATATGGAAATGTTTTATATGATAGCATATGCATAACTAATATAAAATTGCTTGCTGTCTCAGAGGGGGGGGAAGAGAAGGGATGGAGTCAGAGAATTTAGAACTCAAAACATTAAATATATATAACAAAATTTGTTTTTGCATGTAATTGGGGAAAAAATGAAACATTACTGGAGCGAAAAATTAAAAACCTCTAGAGTAAAACTCAAAAAAACCAAAAACAAAGCACAAAGAACTGGAGGTGATGCTCTAGATATGCTTTGACAAAGGCAGAACCCAGGAGAACAATAATTTCTTTCATTTTTGATACAATGAAGCCTAAAAGATTATATAGTAATATGGCCCAAGACATTGCATTATTAAAAAAAGTTTGTCACCATTTGGTTCATACTGAGTTGCAAGGAATTTGAAACATACTTAGTAATTTTCTTTACCAAGATCTGTTATTTCATCAGAGGAAGGAGCAGTTAGTGAGGAAACTCCCTCTTTTTTTTTTAAACCCTTACCTTCCATCTTAGAATCAATACTGTGTATTGGTTCCAAGGCAGAAGAGTGCTAAGGACTAGGCAATGGGGGTTAAGTGATTTATCCAGGGTCACACAGCTGGGAAGTGTCTGAGACCAGATTTGAACCAAAGACCTCCTGTCTCTAAGCCTGGCTCTCAATCCACTGAGCTATCCAGCTGCCCCCAAAACTCCCTTTTCTAATGCAGGTCAGCAACTGTTCTCAAACTTGTAGTCTTTTTTTTTTTTTTTTTAAACCCTTGTACTTCGATGTATTGTCTCATAGGTGGAAGAGTGGTAAGGGTGGGCAATGGGGGTCAAGTGACTTGCCCAGGGTCACACAGCTGGGAAGTGGCTGAGGCTGGGTTTGAACCTAGGACTTCCTGTCTCTAGGCCTGACTCTCACTCCACTGAGCTACCCAGCTGCCCCCTTGTAGTCTTTTTTTAATAACTCTGTTTTCCCCCAGTTCTAGGAACAAATCTAAGACAGAAGGACAAGAGCTAAGCAAATGAGAGTAAGAGATTGCCCAGAGTCACACAGCTAGGAGGTATTTGATGCCAAATTTGAGCCCAGGTCTTCCCCACTCCAGGCCTGGCTCTCTGTCCACTAAACCACTTAGCTATCCTCAGCTTGTAGTCTTAGAAAGTTGTTGAGAACACTGTGAAGCTGAATGATTTGTTCTTAACTCTACAGCCAATATGTGATTGATGTTGGGATTTGAATCCAGGTCTTCTCTTCTCTGCCTTCTCTAGGCATTGCTCTTGTCCTTAATACCAATAGAAAAATGCCTCAACATGTAGAAGAGGCAGGAGGAAAGCAGAAACCAGAATGGATTAAATTTCTGCATCTGCAAGGAAAATGGAGATGGTTCTGTTCTGTTTTGTTTTGTTTTTAGGGGAAAAATTGATAAGAGCTAACTCTTCCTCCTTGTGGTGCTTCAGGTCTACTACAGCCTTGTTTTCACCAGAAAGTACCAGAATTTGACTGGTTGGTATCTGATTCTTTCTCCACACTAGTTATCTGCTCCCTGAGCTAGATTCTTTCTACTTAGCTTAGTTTGCTAGAGGCATAGGCATAATCATATCATACTTCAGTAATCTATGATTTTAATATGATAGGTATCCACTAAGACAATTCATAAGCTTCTCCACTCCCTGATGGATGATCCTTAAAACCTGCTGCTGCTGGGGGGGAAAAATCATCACCTGTTAACCAATATAATAATGGGATTATAACCCAAGTCCCAAAGCCCATAGGTATGGGCACTCTCTCCTCACTGGCAGAGATTAACACCCTGTGCCTGCTTCAGAAGTGGACAGGAGTTGGTGAGAGCTGGAGAGAAGAGAGCTTTAGACTTTTCTTCCAGCCCTGAACGTTCAAAGAGCTTTAGATTCATTTGGCTTCCAGAGAGAAGATTCACTTGAGTAATTTACATGAATAAAGCATTTTAAGGTTTCCAAAGTACTTTCTCTGGGCAACACTATGAAGTCAGTAACCAAAGTATCATTTTGCCTATTTTTACAGATGAGGAATCTGAGCCACAGAGAAATTAAGTTACTTACAGATAGAGTCCAAACCATAAGCTCATTTTCCAAAGTCAGTTCTTCTGACTTTAATATTAATCATCCCCTGGAATACTATTGTGCTCAAAGGAATAATGAACTGGAGGAATTCCATGTGACCTGGAAAGACCTCCAGGAATTGATGCAGAGTGAAAGGAGCAGAGCCAGAAAAACATTGTACACAGAGGTTGATATACTGTGGTACAATCGAATGTAATGGACTTCTCTACTAGCAGCAATGCAATGATCCAGGACATTCTGAGGGTCTTATGAGAAAGAACGCTATCCACATTCAGAGAAAGAACTGTGGGAGTAAAAACACAGAAGAAAAACAACTGCTTAAACTCATGGTTCGATGGGGATATGATCGGGGATATAGATTCTAAGCAATCACGACCTAGTGCATTTATCAGTAATATGGAAATAGGTCTTGATCAATGATACATGTAAAACCCAGTTAAATCGTGCATTGGTTAAGGGAATGGGTGGGGTTGGAGGGGAGGGAAAGAACACAAATCATGTAACCATGGAAAAATATTCTAAATTAATTAATGAAAAATTTCAATAAAAAAAGATTAATCATCCCTTAGGGCATTATTGCCTCTTGGAATCTGGTTTGCTTCAAAGCTCATTTCAAGTGCCATCTTCTGCAAAAAGCCTTTCCTGATCCCTAACATTTCCCCCTTCCCCCAACCCCCAGCTGCTAGTGCCCTCCCTCCCTAAACTGCCTTATCTTCATTTTGTATCTGTTTTGCATATAGAAAACTGTACAAGTTATTTCCTCTGTTAGCAAGACTTGTTTCATTTTCATATCTGAAGCTCTAATGTTCAGCACAGGACCTGGCATATAGCATGTACTTTATTTTTAAAAATCCTTACCTTCAGGGGGCAGCTGGGTAGCTCAGTGGAGTGAGAGTCAGGCCTAGAGACAGGAGGTCCTAGGTTCAAACCCGGCCTCAGCCACTTCCCAGCTGTGTGACCCTGGGCAAGTCACTTGACCCCTATTGCCCACCCTTACCAATCTTCCACCTATGAGACAATACACTGAAGTACAAGGGTTTATAAAAAAAAAAAAATCCTTACCTTCTTCCTTAGAATTGAATATTAGTTACAAGGTAGAAGAGTGGTAAAGACTTGGCAATGGGGGATAAGCGATTTGCCCAGGGTCACTCAGCTCGAGACCAGATGTGAACCTAGGGCATCCCATCTCTAGGCCTGGCTCTCAATTTAGAACTCAAAATGTTAAATATATATGTATATAGATATATGCCAGAATTGTTTTTACATATAATTGGGAAAAAATAAAATATTACTGGAGTAAAAAATTTTAAACTTCTAGAATAAAACTCCAAAAAACAACAACAACAACAACAACAACAACAAACAACAAAGTACCAAGAACTGGAAGTGATATTCTAGATGTGCTTTGCCAAAGGCAGAACCCTGGGAGAACCATCATTGATCAATGAGCCACCTAGCCACCTCCACACAGAGTATGTTCTTAGTAAATGCTTGTTGAAGGGTTGATCAGTTCTTTATTCTATACCATCTTGAACTAGGGATCTTTTAGTCCAGCTCTCTCCTTTTGGAATAAGGAAACTGAGATTCAGTGAGGGGGTATGAGTGGTGTTATGTTTGTAATAACAGGGATGTTGGGAAGCCGATGGTCTGGCCAGGGCCAGGTGCCTGCAAGACACTCTCCTCCCCAGGGGGAAACTGGGTAGCTCAGTGGATTGAGAGCCAGGCCTAGAGACAGGAGGTCCTAGGTTCAAATCTGGCCTCAGCCACTTCCCAGCTGTGTGACCCTGGGCAAGTCACTTGACCCGCATTGCCTACCCTTACCAATCTTCCACCTATAAGTCAATACACAGAAGTTAAGGGTTTAAAATTAAAAAAAAAAAAAAAAAAAGACACTCTCCTCCCTGTCACACAGGCTTGAGTGAGTGGGGAGGGGCAAGTGCTCCTTGCTCTCAAACCCCTCCTACTCAGCAACTGGTTTTCAGTTGAATATGGAAACAGGGCAATGACTTCCGACAAGGCTCAGCAAAGCTAATCTCTAATGATGGTCTCCTCAATTTATATTCCCCACAGGTTTGATTGAGGAACTGAGTAGAAGCTAGATGTCTTGATGTTAAGGACTGAGAAGGAACAGACTTCTTAGGCTGGCAACTGACAGGAATCAAGCTTAATGGCTGTAGTGAGTATACCCAAATAATACCCAGGCACTGCTATCAAAAATAAAGCTTATATTGATAAAAGGAAGAAGGGGAAGGCAAGAGGGGGTAATTAGGATTTGGATAAGAACTGGGAAGCCCTGAACTGTGGGGTTGAAGCTGCCCCTCTCCCCCCAGGAGGGAGTGGCAGACCTTTAGCTAACTTGTTCTCAAAGCTAATAGTAATTACTTCTAAAATCTAAATAACTAAATAATTATTATATTGATGCTGGAAAGATCTAATCCTACTAGACAGGCAAACTCCTGAGTAGAAACCACAATGGCTTTTGCCACTATCGCTTCCCAGGCAAACCTCAAATCAGGAACAGCAAGCAGAAAGATCTGTTCCCCTCAACCCCCAGGAATCAACTGTCCAAACCCTTTCTAACTGTCCCCTCACCCAGAGTTCTCCGGGGGGGTCCCCTGGAATTCTGGGTGAGGCTTGACCCTGTATTTTGCAGGAATTCCATCCTGCCATTTTTTATAGTACAGTGGCCAATCTTATACAGTGAGTTATTAGCTTAGGCAGTTCTAGAAAGGAGGGTTCTGGACTCCCTACTTTTTCCATTCAGCAATTTTTTCTTTTCTTCCTAGAAACAGAACACACTTCTAAGTTTGTTTGTTTTTTTTAAGTGTTTTACTACTAATCCACACAAAGAGGTTAAAATAATAATCAAAGGGAAATTTTTACAGGTTTACAGAGTCCTGATACAGTTTTGGCCCTATGTGCAAATAGAATGAAAACTAATCTCAATTTCTTTCTCCCTATTAAAAAAAAAAAGGCATTGTGTTTCATAAGGTTTTAGACCTAGAAGGGGCCATCTAATCAACTATTTCATTTTCTATAGGAGGAAATAGGTCAAGGGAAAGAGAAGGATTCATCCAAATTCATACAGCTAATTAATTAGAGAGCTTAGTTGAGATTCAAATCCTTAATTTTTTAATTCTAAAATTATTCTCCAACTCTACCATAGTAATGAAGAAACATACAGATCCTCAAACTTTCTGCTCTCAGGACTCCTTTATACTCTTAAAAATTATTGAGGAGGGGCAGCTGGGTGACTCAGTGAATTGAGAGCCAGGCCTAAAGATGGGAGGTCCTGGGCCTCAGACAATCTGGCCTCAGACACTTCCTAGCTGTGTCCCTGGGCAAGTCACTTAGCCCCCCATTTCCTAGCCTGGTGATGGCAAACCTATGACACACGTGTCAGCACTAACACTCTTAGCCACTTTCAATGGCATGGGGCTGCATACAGAGAAGTAAGGGGCCACATGCCAAGGATGAAACATCTGCTGTAGTGTAGTGTAGACACTCTGTGCACTATAGATAATAATTCCACTTATATTAATTTACCTATTTTGGTTTATTAAATACAGTTATATATTACAATTATATATTTTTGTTATTTAAAATATAAATATCACAAAATTATGTTGTTTTTTTCCTCAAAGTGACACACCACCTGAGTTATGCTCAATTTTTTGGCGAATTTTGACGCACTAGGCTTAAAAGGTTGCCCATCACTGGCCTAGCCCTTACCACTCTTCTGCCTTGGAACCAATACACAGTATTATAAGATGGAAGGTAAAAATTTAAAAAAAAACTATTGAGGACCCCCACCCCAGGGCTTTTGTTTATATCTTTTGATATTTACCATATTGGAAATTATAACCAATACATTGTAATATATTTATTTATTAATTTGAATAAATATTATATGTTAACATTTAAATGAATATAAAATTACTAAAATGAGTGAAAATAAAAAATAAATAAAATCAAAATTATAATTAACATTTTAATGAAAAAATGTAAAAAAAAAACTAGTGAGAAAGGCAGCATTGTTTTCCATATATATATATATATTTTAAACCCTTACCTTCCATCTTGGAATTAATACTGTGTAATGGCTCCAAGGCAGAAGAGTGGTAAGGGTAGGCAATAGAGGTCAAGTGACTTGCCCAGGATCACACAGCTGGGAAGTGTCTGAGGCCGGATTTGAACCTAGGACCTCCCATCTCTAGGCCTGGCTCTCAATCCACTGAGCTACCCAGCTGCCCCGTTTTCCATATTTTTGCAAATTGCTTTAATGTCTGGCTCAATAGAAGACAGCTCAAATCTCCTATGTGCTTGTGCATTCAGTCAGGTAGAAGATGTTTCTTTGACTGAAATATATGAAGAAAATCTGGCTTCACACAGATATGTTCTGGGAAAGGGAGAAGCATTTGAATAGCCAAATAACATCTTAGTACTACTGTGAAAATAGTCCTGTCTTCACAGATCCCCCCAAATGGTCTCAGGGACCCCTAGGAGTCCACAGACCATACTTTGCGAACTGCTGCTGCTGACGGTGAAGGTACCTTCCGGTCAGGAGATCCGGGCTGCAATCTCAGTTCTGACACTGACCAAGTGTGTGGTGCTGAGCAAGTTCCTTCACCCCCGTGAGATTTTGTTTCCTTCTCTGTAAAATGGACAATATGATACAGCCGACCTTAGAGGACCACGGACCCTAGAAAGGAAAGGGACCTTAGAAGTCACCTGGTTCGTCCCTGCCTGTTTTACACGTGAGAAAAATGAGACTCAAAAAGGGTCAACATTTTCCTCAAGGTTATCCAGCTAATAAGTGGCGGAGCCTGATACTGTTGTGAGAAAACAGTGCAGTGTGACCTTAAAATGCTGTAGAAATAGGAGTTGTCGTTACTGTCCTTGGAGTCGGTCCAAGCTGGGTTCTCTTATAATCCCCCATTTTACTGTAGAGAATAGAGTCCCCAAATCCTTTCCTCGCCTCCCCTTGCCTCTACCTCCTCAGAGAAAAGGACTAAGATATAAATGGACCCGGGAAGAATTCATTCACATCTCAGAGGGTCCTTCAGACTGACAGTCCTCCCTGGAAAGCATCAGCCTGCTGGAGGCAAAGAGGTCAGCTAGGGTCATTTCTTCACCCCCAGGCTCAAGACTTGTAAATGCTGCAGCTGCTGAGTCTGATTCAAAGCAGGGCCTCTTTCTGCCTCCCTCCTTTGGGATCTCAGCCAGCTAGCTGTCAGCTGAGACTAGGGAGTGGTCTATTCACTGCACTGAGCCTCCTTTTCTCTGAGATTACCTTTCAGGGCCTCTACCTGCTCCTCTCAAGTTTAAATGGTTGCAGCTGGCCACTAATGCGATAGGTGCCTGAGAGGAGAAGCTTCCATTCATGAACACTCCTAGCTCCTAAGCTGGGTTCCCTTAGTGTCTTTGATGACAGAACAAAGACTGGGAGAGCTGGAAAAGACCTTAGGAAGGGATCTTAGAAAATTAAACATTAGATGGTTAAGAGTTAGAAGGGACCCTAAAACATAGAACGTCAGTCCTGGGAGGGGTCTTGGGACATAGAATATTAGACTATAGAACTCAGAATTTACATATAGCATTTTAAAGTTTATGAATTATTTTACACACATTCTCTCATTTACTGCTATATTGTGGAATGAGCATCAATTAAAGTCAGAGGTCCTGGGTTCAAATCCTTATTCTCATTTTCTTTTAACCCTTACCTTCCATCTTAGACTCAATACTGTGTATTGGTTCCAAGGCAGAAGAGCAGGAAGGGCTTGGCAGTGGGGATTAAGTGACTCGCCCAGGGTCACACAGCTGGGAAGTGTCTGAGGTCAGATTTGAACCTAGGACCTCCTGACTCTCGGCCTGGCTCTCTACCCACTGAGCAACCCAGATGCCCCCTTCCTCATTACTTTTATCATGTTGGGCAAGTCATTTAACATTCCTAGCCCCAAGTTTTTCTATTTGTAAAATGAAGGAGTTGAATAGATGGTTCCTTTCAGCCATAAATCTATGCTGGGATGATCTTCATAGTCTCCTATAAAGCAGGTGGTATACATATTATTCATTTCATTTTACAGATGAGGGATCTTCAGTGCAGAATAGTGAAGTATTTCCTTAAGTCATACAGCTAGTGAGTAGGAAAGCCAGAATCTAAAATTAGGTCTTCTTACTCCAAATTCAATACTTTCCCCTATTACATAACACTGCCTCTTAGCCATATTCCATCCCATCCCAAACCCGCCTTTTACATATGGGGAAACTGAGCCCCAGATAGGGAGTATCATGCTTAAGATCACACAGATAAGATTTTAGCTTAACTTTCCCACTACACTGAATATCTGATTGGATTTTTAATAGGGCAGCTCTTCCAAATCAACTTAAGACAATTCAACAAGCATTAAAGTGTCTAATATCCACAAGATATTGTGTGAGGCACTGGGTATATAAGGTCAGAAAGAAAGTCTTTACTTTGAAGAATTCTAGATTCTTTGGGCCTTTGTATGGAATGTCCTGCCTGGCAGTCAAAATGGCCCAGCCACTTCACTGTCAGGATCCATACCCACTATGTTAGACCTTCCTAATTAGCTTACCTTTATCATCAGCCAATAGTTTACCTTAGTGTTACTGATTTGGTGTCAGGCTCTGGTCAAATCTTTCTCTCTGACTAAGGGCCAGGCAAAGAGGAGGACCTTCTGATACTATTTTACTTCCTAATTAAGTTCCCCTGTATGTCCTGGCACTACTCTCTACCAGATAACCAACTCCAAGCACCTGGTAGCATCCCTTCCTTTGCCCAAGCTGTTTTCTGGTTTTGAGTATAGGTTGAATAAACATGTTTGCTTTTCCCACTTCCTGCTACCAGCTTCCCTCACCTGGCTGCTTCCTGAACATTTCATGGGGATTCCCCTGACATTACCCTCTAGCAATGCTTAAGCTTATAAATCCTGGCCAAAGAACCATAAACCAGTAACACTATTTGTCTCTGCCATGTCAGTCCCCTTTTCCCTTTGGCCTACATTTTGGGGGCATACAGGATGTTCAGGGAGGGCTAGCCTATTTTAGGACTGCTTATCCGTATTTGGTGTGTGCCTGGCACCCAACTCATACTTCTGGCTCCAAAAAGCTATAGCACACACAGCAGCCGCATCCTAGTAAAACTGTCTCAGTAAACAGGGCTAAACCAGACTGAGTATAAGCAAGAGACTCAAATTTATTGGTGAGTTAGAGGAATATCTACCTCAAGCACATGAAAACTTCCCCTAGCAGAATGGGCAGATGAGAACAATTTTTCCCGATGGCTATGAGGGCAGCTAGAATAGGTCCTGTAGAGTGCTAAGGGCTTGGTCAAACCTAGAAGATGTCAAGATCATTTCCTGCATCCCAGACCATCATCCCGACTTTTGTCTTGTCACTGGACTTTGATGTCTCTGGAAGAGAGAGGGAGGTTGACAACTTTTTGCTACTCTGCCTCACTTAAATCCAATTCACTCACAAGTCAAGACATCATCCCATGATGTCATTGGTTCTCATCAAAATGAAAGCTGACAGCATTTTGGGGACAAGCCCAGACTGGCCATAGTCCCTTTCCCACTGGCTATGCTTCTGCCTCTCCAGTCCTCACCATCTTCTTTCTTGCCTCTCCTTCCCTACCTGAAACTCAACTTATCAGTTTTTTCATGTCTTATATTTTTCTATTAGAAACTAAGCACCTTGAAGGCAGGTACTGCCTCTCTTTTTTGCTTGTCTTTGTATTCTCAGACTTAGCACAATGTCTGGTACATAGTAAACACTTAATAAATGCTTATTTCTTGCAAGTCTGCTTAACTCCTAAGATCTTCTTAGAATATGTAGAAAGGAAGAGCTGGGAATATGATCTCTATGTTCTAAAGGAAAGTACTTCCAGGGGGCATCTGGGTAGTTCAGTGGATTGAGAGCCAGACCTAGAGATGGGAGGTCCTAGGTTCAAATCTGGCCTCAGACACTTCCCAACTGTGTGACCTTGGGCAAGTCACTTGACCCCCATTGCCTAGCCCTTACCACTCTTCTGTCTTGGAACCAATACACAGTGTTGACTCCAAGATGGAAGGTAAGGGTTTAAAAAAAGAAAAAAAAGGAAAGTACTTCCTGTTTCCCTAACCAGTAACTAGATTGGGACTAGAGTTTTGCCCCAAATGTTGTGCCCTTTGGTTCTCTTCCCTTGGAGTGACCTCATAAGCAGAGCCAAAGGAAACCAGACAAAGAGCATCCTGGTGATGGATTAAATAAAACTAAAAGTCTTTCTTCTTGGTGACTTCCAAAAGCATCAAACAATTTATTGTTGGGTAGAAGATAGATTTCCATTTAGGACTTAAATAGTTCATAGGATTGGATCATGCAATGGTTTAGGGCAGGAAGAGGGGGAAGGGAAAAGAAGTGAAAAAGCATTTATATCATATCTCCTATCTGCCAGATGTGTGCTAAGCCCTTTAAAAATATTATCTCATTTGATTTTCACAACAATCCTGTGAGGGAAGTACTATTTTATCATCATTTTATAGTTGAGGAAACTGAGGCAAAGAGCAAAGTGATTTGCCTAAAGTCATACACCTATGAAGTATCAGGACAGGTTTGAATTCAGGTCTTGCTAACTCCAGGCCCAGCACTCTATCCACTGCTCCATTTAGATGCTGACACTAGAGGTTATTTAGGCAAACCTCTGCATTTTACAGGTAAGGAAACTGAGACCCAGAGAGGAGAAGTGGCTTGTCCAAGGACACATAACTAATAAATAAATGACAGAGATGGGATTTAAGTCCAGGTCTTCTAACATCAAATCCTTAACTATTGCTATAGGATAAGAATTAAATATGTTAATGATCTGGATCACCATTAGGAAACCATGAAGTACAGTTTTCTGAGTATGCATTTAGTTCAGAATAGGAAAAGAACTTTCCTGCTGTTCTTTATACTGGCCAGGTTATACATGGAAGATGGAATTTATTTGAGTGCCATATTTTTGGAAAGTCATTGACAAACTAAAGCAAGTTCAGAGGAGGGTGGCAAGAGTTAAGGATAGAGGCCTAGAGGGATCACTTCAAAGAAGAGGAAACATTTAACATGGAGAAAGACATGATAGTTGCCTTCTAGTAGCACAAGCAGGGTCCTCTGGTATCACGAATGATCATTGTGTTGATAAGAGTTCTTACAGATTTCAAAATTGTTCTTTTGTTGTTCTGATTCTATCAATTTTTCATTAGTTTATATGAGTCCTCAAAATTGTTCATTTTTGTATTATTGATGTCATAAAAATCATTCTTCTGGTTTTTCTCATTTCACTCTGCATCAATTCATATACATCCCTCTATGCTTTTTTTTTTTTAAACCCTTACCTTCCATCTTGGAGTCAACACTGTTTATTGGCTCCAAGGCAGAAGAGTGGTAAGGGTTAGGCAATGGGGGCCAAGTGACTTGCCCAGGATCACACAGCTGGGAAGTATCTGAGGACAGATTTGAACCCAGGACCTCCCATCTCTAGGCCTGGCTCTCAATCCACTGAGCTACCCAGCTGCCCCCTTTATTTCTTTTTTTTAAGTGCTACTACAAAAAAAAGCTACTATAAATATTTTGTGTGCATAAAGGACTTGTTCTTCTTTCATTGACCTCATTTGGGCATAGGCCTAGCAGTGGCATAGCTGGTCAAAGTATTTTATTCACTGTTCAGTAACTGTGTATAATTACATATTGCTTTCCCAAATGATTATACCCATTCACCAGTTCACCAAAACAGCATCAATGTGTCCATTTTCCCACAGATCCTCCAACATTCATCAATTTTCATTTTTCAACATTTTTTACATTCTTTGTTATGAGATAGAATCTCAGAATTTGCTTTAATTTGCAACAACATCATTTATAAATTTATTTTTTCTAAGGTTCAGTGACTTGTCCATGATTTAACCAGCCATTATGTTCCAAAAAGAAGGACTTGAATTCAGGTCTTTCTGACTCCAAGATAGTTTCTCTATCTTCTCTGTCATATTACCTCCCATTGCATATAGGAGTAGAGACTGGACCTGCAATTTCATTGTTTGAAGGAACTCCTAGAGAAGGAAATTCTCTCTCTCTCAATGTATGTTGGTGCCTCTTTACAACTTAGAGACTTAACAGAGTTGCCTCAAGCAACTTGGCCACGAGCACAGAGCAATAGGTGTCAGAGGCAGGACTTGAAATCCAGGGACTTCTGGTTTTAAAACTGGTTCTTTATTTGCTAGACTATACTGCCTCTCTTCCTTGTAATAAAAACCCTAGGAAATATACTCTTCTACCCTGAGATTTGTAGAGACAAAGGAGCTAAGGGAAAGAGAAGTCAATGCTAAGGCCAGAGTATTTTGGGATAAGGGAGAGGATAGGCAATTCAGACTCAAGTGTGGTAGATTGATGAATCCAAAAAGCTAAGTATTGGGACATTTGGGAATGTCCAGATGGCTTAGAGCAGTGGTTCCCAAACTTTTTTCCAGAAAAAATATTACTTAGCCCCCTGGAAATTAATTTTTAAAAAATTTTAATAGCAATTAATAGGAAAGATAAATGCACCTGTGGCCATCACCGCTTCTCTGGATCACTGCAGCACCCACCAGGGGGCAGTAGCGCCCACTTTGGGAATCACTGGCTTAGAGTCTCAAAATGAGATTTAGAGATGAAGGAAATTTAGTAAGGAGTTTGAAAGTACATGTAGAAAGTTCTGGATTTGGAATCAAAGGACCAAGATCCATGTCCTCAAGCTACTAATTACTGCCTATGTAACCTCGGACAAATCAGTGTCACTGGGCTTCAGCTTCCTAATCCTATGAAATGAATAGGTTTGCTTAGAGGAGCTCTGAGGTCCCTTCATGCTCAGTATCGTTTGACTTACTCCAGAGCTGGACCTCTTTCCACTATATCATCTTGCCTCCTGTCCCAATTCTGTCTTTGCATTGGATAGTAGCAAAAGTTGGATTTGGACTCAGAACACTTGTAATTAACTTCTAGCTCTTACATTTAATGTGTGGCCACATAAATGCCACCTAACTTATTAGAGATTCAGTTTCTTCATCTATAAAATGGTGATAATTTTTTAAATTTTTATTTAATTTCTTAATTTATAACATTTCTCCATGGTTATAGGATTCATATTCTTTCCCTCCCCTCCTTCCACCCCCTCCCATAGCCCACACACAATTCCATTGGGTTTTACATGTGTCATTGATCAAGACCTATTTCCATATTATTGATATTTGCATTAGGGTGGATAATTTCTTGAACTACATACCTCACAGATTTATGAGGCAGCTGCTTTGGAAATCTCGGGTACTGTAGAAAAGTGAGTTACCCTTCTTGACTCTCTGTAGGACATTGCACAAGCCACCTTTTCTCTATGAGCCTCAGTTTCCTCACTTGTAAAATGACAGGATGTTCTCCAAGTTCCACATTCATTCATTTTTTTTAAGCCCTTACCTTCTGTCTTAGTATCAGTTCTAAGACAGAAGAGCAGCAAGGGCTAGGCAATTGGGGTTAATTGGTTTGCCAAGGGTGACATAGCTAGGAAGTGTCTGAGGCAATTCTAAGATGCCAAGTCAGTTTCCTAAGTGTCTACAACCCCAGGGATGGGATGGGTTCTAAAGACACCTGTGCCAAGGGCTCCCAGATATATTTCCTAATTTAAAAACTTCAACTCTAGCCAAGACAGCTCTGCATCAACGTGTTTTCAGAGAAGTATTTTCATTGGCTACTGACTAGGCAACAGAACCACCAGGTGGAAAAAGGAACACACCCCTGTTGTCACCCTGATTATGCAATTAGAGAATTCTGTCACAGCTCATTGCTTACTCCCTGGTTTTTTTTAAGAGAATCAGAAGTGGGTGGCAGTGTTTGTAAAATGTTCTCTTGTCTAGGCTTCCTTGGTAACCTGAAACTCATGTACACACCCTTTGTCCAGGGCTTAATTTGCTGAGCTTTATGTTTGTGAAAACTAAAGGCTGTCTCAGGTTCTGAGGATCCTCAGACCTTTAGTAACCAGGCTACACATCTAAAGAATAGGAGAGCACTGGACCAGCTTGCTGATTGAAGAATCAGAGTTGGAAGGGACCTAAGATGTCATCTAGCATCCAAATGCCAACTAGGATAGGAATTGTCTCCCCATCATCTCTGATAAGCTTCTCTTTGTAGCAAGGGGAAACACCCTACATCAGGAAATGTTATAGAAATAAAGGGTACAAGGGAGATATAGATGTATAACGATGGTAATGATGTATATCTGTCTATAATCTCCTCAGTTGTAGTTGGTGGGAGGAACACTTACTCTTATCACCCCGACTGCTGCTGAAGATATCCCCTTCTCTCTCTAACAGGTTTGGCTGATAACCTGTTAGGGATTCTATGACAGCTACCCAAGTAAGAACCCTTAAGAGGTTAGATAGATGGGTTACCTTTCCAGGCCCAACCTGGGGTTGGATAAATTGGTATTGGGCTATTGAACTGCCTTGGATAGTGTTCAGGATCTGATTGCGTGTGACTCCCTTTCCAAGGGCCATGATAGAAAGACTACTCTGGAAGGTACTTGTTGTTGAACACTCTTTTATCTATAAGTAGGGAAAGGATAATAAGGTCAAGGATTGGGGATTGGAAACCCTATTGATCTATTATCTATTAGACTAATTAACAATCAAGACTGGAGGCTATTGATCAGGTAGAGGCCTGAGATTTCACCCTCACCCTTTATCTCTGGCCACAGCCAAGCCAGAGAATAGGAAAGGCTATTGCTGCAGATTTATTTATTCTCTCAGCTCTCTCACAACTAGTGTTGATGATTCCCTAGCTCTCACAGTTTATCAGGAAATAGATTCAGGCTTATTCCTACCCTCTTCTTCTTAAACCACCCTTCAGCCACCCACTCCCAGATTGAACTACAGAGGTTTGCAGAGATCTGTGATCTCCAGTTCTCAAAGTCCAGAGACTTCCCTCCAAAGTGGCTGTGAGGGGTATATATAGGTGAGGCCAACGGACATTTGCCCCTGGCTCATGGCACCTGGGAACATTCCGAGTCTCTCAACTGCCATCCCTGTCAGTCAAGGTGGCATCCATCTCTTCCCAGATTATTGAATATAACAAAGTATCTGGTCTATTGTTGGATAGTTCTAATTGTTAGGAACTTCTTCCTAATGTTAAACCAAAACCTCCATCCCTGTCTGACCTCCATTGTTCTTTTTGTCACACTATGATGATTTCTTTTTTCTGGGCTGATATTAGGCTCTGATTTCATGCTTTCTGTGAAAAGAGCTGCTATTTTCTGGTATCCTGTTTGGAAAACTAGGACTTATCTTAATTTATACTCCACCCTCTTTACCTTCACATCTGTAACTGAGTAACATTCCTGCTGCCATAGTCACATCTCAGTGTCACCTCTTCAACATTTCTACTGCCACTACCTAGTTCAAGACTGCCTCACTTCCCCAGTCAACTAATACAATAACTTCCTAACCAGCCTTTTCATGTCTAATCTTTCTCCTCCAATCCAGCCCTTGTATTTTTTCCTGTCATAAAAGTGTAATTGTGTTATTATTCCCCTACTCAAGAACCTTCAGTGAGTCCCTGTTCCCAATCAAATAAACACAAATCTCTTAGCCTACCATTCAAAGCATCCACAATCTGGATCCTGCCCACCTTTCCAGCTTCTTCTTTGATTTTATTTATTTATTAAAATAATCCTTACCTTCTGCATTATCAGTTCTAAAGCAGAAGACAAGTAAGGGCTAATCAATTGGAGTTAAGTGACTTGCCCATGGTCACACAGCTAGGAAGTGTCTGTCTTCAGATTGAAACCCAGGTCCTCCCAACTCTAGGCCTGGCTCTATCCACTGAGCCAGTTTCATCTTTTCTTAGTATCCTTCACAAATTCTTACATTCTTGGCTAAATGAATGGTCCCCACTCTGAAGTACCTCCTTATACTTTCTTGCCTCTGCACTTCAGATTATACTCTTGCTTTTTTACCTAGAATATATTCTTTTTCCCACCTCCAGAAGCTGGGCTCTGATCCATATTTCAAAGTCAATCTAAAATGCCTCCTCCTTCTTGACGTAAGGAGGGAGGGGCACTCCTAGCTTTCATTAATCAAGTAGGATAGCTAGAGTTAACAAGATCCCAGGCATTTCTGGGCACCACCGTTTGGGAAGGAAATTGCTAAGACTGAGGTCATTGGAGGAAGGTGACAAATAGGGGAAAGAGGGGGTGAAACCTTGCACAATGAGGATCAGCTGAAGGAAATAGGAATGTTTAACCTGGAGAAGTTTAGATTTAGGGAAGATTGTGATAGCTCTCTTCAAAAATTTAAAAGTTGTCAAAATGGGAGAGGGGTTAGACTTGCTGTTTGTTAGCAGTAGGCAGAAATAATACCAATGAGAGGAAGTTAAGAGGCTGATTTCAGCTTCAAAAGAGGGAAAATGTCTTGACAATGAGAGTTGTCCAAAATCAACCAACAAGCATTTATTAAGCACTTAATATATGCAAGGCACCGTGCTGGGTGCCAGAACCCAAACAACAAAAAGGACAGATTCAGGCCCTCAAAGATTTTATTTCCATACTTTAAAGTTTATAATGTACCTTACAAGTATTATATCATTTTATCCTTACAACATCCTTGAAAGATAGTGGCTATTATTGTTCTTATTTCACAAATGAAAAACCCAAGAAAGCGATCAGCTACATGGCTCAGTGGATTGAGAGCCAGGCTTAGAGATAAGAGTCTAGAAGATGAGTACTTCGGGAGGAGTTGCTTGTCTGATGAGGAAGAAAAAGTCTCCCAAAACAAAGCCACTATAGATACCCTAATACTTGCATGGACCATGATCTTATCAGTGTGGACTTTCTCTTCAATAGCTACCATCTGTCCTCTCTAGGAGATCCCTTTGACAAGAGACTAAAGATAGAATTGTCCTGGGGGCAGCTAGGTGACTCAGTGAATTCAGAGACACACCTAGAGATGGGAGATCCAGAACTCAAATCTGGCCTCAGACACTTCCTAGATGTGTGACCATGAAAAAGTCACTTAATCCCCTTTGTCTTGCCATTACCACTCTTCTGCCTTGGGACCAACACACAGAAATTGATTCTAAGATGGAAAGTAAGGGCTTAGGGAAAAAAACAAAACAAAACTTTTTTTTTTTTTTTTTAACCTGAAGAAGATAAAGGTAAGGTTACTTTTCGGTCACACAGCTAATATGTGCCTATGGATAATTTGAATTCAGAACTGAATTTGAAGTCTTCTTGATTTCAGGTCCAAGGTTTTATCTACTGTGTCACCTGGCTGCCATCTATCAAGGGAAACATGATATACATAAGTAAATGCCAAATGTATGCATAGTAAATATACAGTAATTTGGAGGGTGGCACCAGCTTCTGGAGGGAGGGATGAGGAAAGACCTTATATACTAGGTGGCACTTAAATTAGGCTATAAAGGAAACAAGAGGCATTCTAAGAGGTAGAGGTGAGCAGAAACTGTTCTCCATTTGATTCTAGGTCCTGAAGTCAGAGGGTGGAGAGCTATAGTGTCTAGACGGTTGTCTTCCATGCAGCATGTGAAGGAGTGGCGATGTTGTGAGCCTGATTTCCTAGAGCCTTTATGGCATGGCCCCAAAGTCTACCTGTGGTGATCAGGAGCTGAAGCCCAGACCTGGGCTGGAGATGGCAAGCTTCTTGTTCTGGGAAACACTCCTGAAGCGGATTATAGAATGCAGAGGTGGAGGGGGATAAGGAGCAATTATGGAGCAAGGAGAAGCAATGGGCCAATTTTCTCTTTGACCTACCCTTGCCTCTTGTTGGGCTCCAAAGCCCTTCCTATGCAACAGCTAGGTGTTGCATTAGATAAAGACCTGAAATTGGAAGATCTGAGTTTGAATCCTACCTCAGACAATCATTAACTTTGTAACCCTGGGCAGAGCAATTAACTTCAGTTGGCCTCTGTTTCTTTATTCATAAAATGGGGATAATGATGTCGATTCCCAGAATCTCAATGAGCTAGTATTTGTGCCTAGTACATAGTAGATATTTAGTGAACAATTGTTTCCTTCCTTCCCTTTTCTATCCATGGAAAGTTGAGAGCTCAGAAGGAAGATCTCAGTTTAGAAGATAATGGGGTGAAGTGCTTTCATGACATTAGAATGCTTGACAATTTTATGATGTTTAATAAGCCATATGACTACTCTGAGCTGTTGGCCTGACTGACTGGTCCACAGTAGGAAATTTCCTAGATACCAAGTTAGCATGCAAGCTAAAGATATTTCCATATTTGAATCATCTTGAGCCATACTTCATATTACCTCTGATTAATACTGAACCTGAATGAATGAGGGTGTCCTTTTGTCCCAGCCATATAAAGCTGTGCTGTTTGGTTGGTTGGGCAGCTGGTATAGGTCCATTGGGAGGGTCTCCCTCAATAGTTAATCAATTAAGAGACAGCTTACTTTACTGTAAGCTTACAGAAAGCAGGACAAGAGGTGCTTGTGGGAAATGTTGCAAGCATAGAACTTTAAATGTAACTTGAATTTGTGGTTCAGTGCAGGCTTAGCTTACCCCATTTGTCACCACATTTGAACCCAGAATCTCCCATCTCTGGGCCTGACTTCTAATCCACTAGCTGCTCCCTTTAAAAAGATTTTTTAAGTGGATTGGAGGATTAATCTATAAAAAAGAGTAATTATCATTTACTGAGCTCAACTTCAGAACTTAAGAGGGAGAGAGAGAGAAAGAGAGAGAGAGAGAGAGAGAGAGAGAGAGAGAGAGAGAGAGAGAGAGAGAGAGAGCGCTTTAGCCAATGAAAAATGCAAGGAGTTGGAAGATGGAATGTCTTGTAGGAGGAACAACAAAGAGGCTAGTGTCACTGGATCATGAAGTTTGAAGACATGAATAAATTTTAAGGAGCCTGAAAAAGTAGGAGGGGGCCAGATTATGAAGGGTGTCAAAATCCAAACAGAAGATTTTCTATTTGAATCTGGAGGTAATAAAGAGCCACTGGCATTTATTGAATGAAGATGGAGAAAGGTGACATGGTTAGACCTGCACTTTGTGAAGATCACCTTGCTAGCTAACTAGAGGATGGTCTAGAATGTGGAGAAATTTGAGTCAGGGAGACTAACCAGAAGAGTATTATAATAGTCTAGGCTTAAGGTGATGAGACCCTGAACCAGGGTGGTAGTATCAGAGATGAGAAGGGAGTGTGTGTGTGTGTGTGTGTGTGTGTGTGTGTGTGTGTGTGTGTGTATGAGAGGTGGCACAGAGGCAGAAGTGACAGGACTCGACATCAAATTGGATATGGGGAGTGAGAGTCAAAGAGGAGTCAAAGTTGTGGCCCTGAGTAATGGTGGGAATCGTGGTGTCTTCAATAGTAATGGAAATTCAGAAGATGGGACTATTTGGGGGGAAAAGAGAATGAGTTAAATTTTGACACGTTGACTTTAAGATGTCTCAGAAGTTTAAGTTCAAGGAAGTCAGGAATGGCTGCTAAAAATAATGCAGTAAGATCTAACAGGAAAAATTTCTTAATAATAAAGGTTAATTTCATGGCTTCATTTCAAGGTACTCTTTTAAAGTCAATGTCCTTATAGCTAACAAAGTACTCCAAATACAAAAGGATGGTCTAAATGTGGTACTGACAGCTACAAAATATGGAAAGAGGGAGCAGCATCTTGACTAGAAAACCACACATTAACATTACCTACATTCATTGCATTTATTTAGTTAGTTAGTTAAGTGACTCCCAATTACAATTGCCCCCAGGACAATTCTATCTTTAGTCTCTTGTCTAAGGGATCGCCCAGAAGGGACAGATTGTGGCTATTGAAGAGGAAGCCCACACGAATGAGATCTGGTGGCTTTGTTTTTGAAGCCTTTTTCTTCCTCGTCAGTCAAACTCGTGCCGAAGTACTCATCTTCCATCCTCCACTAGGTGGCAGTATAGGCTAGGCTGAGTGTAACCACAGCCTCCTACATTGAAATAAAAGAGGACCCTAGAGGTCATGGAGTCCAAATCCATCGTTTTCAGCGAACAAACGGAGGTCCAGGGATGTTAAAAGACTTGTAAAAGAGGCTAGAGACAGCAAATAGCAGAGCAGCACCAAGTCTGACTTCAAATCCCGGCTCCTTCCCTCCCGTGGCTCTTCTGCCTCCCGACGGGCTGGTTGGGAGTCGCATCCAGGAGGCTTAGGGGAGAAGTTACATTTTTACTGTTTCCGTATTCAACAACAAAGACTTTTAAAGTGGCTGCTATATGCAAAAGCTACTGATAAACATAAGTAATACAAAGTAAAAAAGGAATATGATACATTCTTTGTCTCTTACTAGCAAGGCAATGAGATTAGGGAGGGATATGGTTGTCCTTGACAAACCAACGACCCCCCAGGGCAGACTGTTTCCGCCTAATCCGATCTTTTATCTACCTTGAAGTTTGCCCAGATTGGAAATGGAAAAGCGTGATCTCTTAAGGGTCCAGTCCCAATTCTCATATTTACTGGCTCAGGCTTCTACCCCGATTACTCAAAGGACAATTCTATTTTTTAACTTCTCCTCAGCAAAGGGAAGGAGAGACAAACGCGGATCAGGCATGAAACAAGTTGTTTTATTCCCACAGAGAAAGGAAATGTGAAGCAACTAAAAATCATAGAATGATTAGAACAGAACCCAGTAACTTAAGGCTCCAAGAACAGGCAGTGGAGGGCTAACAGTTAAATCTCTTTGAGACATTTGCAAACAATTTCTTTGCAAAGTCAAATGATCTCCTGACATTTTTCAATTCCACTGCTGATAAATAACAGTTAGATTCTTTCTTTCTAATGGTCTCCTTACTTGCAAGCTACTCTTTCTCTGTAAGTCTGCCTGATTCTGCTATTGCTGATGCAACAACTGTACCAGTAGCTACTAACCTTGTACTCTGGTGCCTTGGAAGGTGAAGATGCCAACTGCCTTTTGAGATCTCTCAAGGCCTGTACCAAAGGAAAGAAGACACAAACAGGAGGTGGCCCCTCCCAGGCACAGGCTGCCCAGGAGGCTAATGAACTCACAGCTTGTGACTGGGTGAACAATTCAATAAGCAGGTATTTATTTGGCACCTTTTGTGTGCCAGTCTCTGCTAAATTCCTTCAAAGAAGAGTAAAAAAAAATATACAGTTCTTGTGTAAGCAACTATGTACAAACAATTCAGATTAAAGGCTTTTAGATTAAAAAAGGAATGAGAAAGACTTCTTGCAGAAAGCTATGACTTGAAGGAAAACACAAAATGGAGAAGATAAGATGAGGAAGAAGAGAGGTCTAGGCATGGGGGCAGCCAATTAAAAGGTATAGATTTAGGAGATGGAGTATTATATAGGAGAGAGCCAGTGTCATTGGATCGTGGAATATGTAGAGGGCGTTTAGGTTGTTTTCTTTGTTGTTTTTTTTTAACCCCTTACCTTCCATCTTGGAGTCAATACTGTTTATTGGCTCCAAGACAGAAGAGTGGTAAGGACTAGGCAATAGGGGTCAAGTGACTTGCCCAGGGTCACACAGTTGGGAAGTGTCTGAGGCCAGATTTGAACCTAGGACCTCCCATCTCTAGGCCTGTCTCTCAATCCACTGAGCTAACCAGCTGCATTTCCTTCCCCCCCCCCCCCCATTAGGTTTAAGAAGACTGGAAATATAGGAAGGGGTCAGTTTATGAAGGAATTTAAAATCCTAAGAGAGGATTTTATATTTGATCCTGGAATTAATAGGGAGCCACCAAAAGTTATTGAATAGAATGGGGAGGAGAGGTGACCTATATTTTAGGAAGATCAACTTGACAGCTGGGTGGAGAATGGACTGGTTTGGGGAGAGACTTGAGGTTGGGAGACAAATCAGAATGTTATTTCAATAGTCCAGATTTAAGGTGATAAAGGCCTGAAGCAGGCTGGTGGCAAGATTAGAGGAGAGAAATGATCAAATGTGAGAGATGTTAAGAAAGTAAAATTGACACAACTTGGCAATAGATTGGACATGGGAGAGGGTGAAAAATATAGCAGATTTAACTCTAACCCTGGGTTGTCTGTATCCCGGGGAGAACAGTAGTACCCTTAATCGTCAAGGGGAAATTAGGGAACAGGAAGGGTTTTGAAAGAAAGATAATGAGTTCAGTTCTGAAAATGAACCTCATCTCCCACAGCTGACATTCTAAACTGCTCAGAGAGTCATCCCTGAACTTCAAAGGCAGCAGGAAAGGTAGCCCTGCAGGGTAGAGACCACCTTTATAGTATTTTCATAGTCTCAGCTCAGCAGTCAATTAAAAGAATGTTCATCATCATAAAATATATATTAACTCCTGAGTCATAATAACTGACAGGAAGCAGGTAAAAGTAAATGTTTGTGCTCTGAAGTCTGTGTGGTGGGGGGCAGGAAGAGAGGACTTGGTTGGGGGCGGGGGTGAGTAGGGGGCAGAAAACCTGCAAGAAACAGAACAAGCCCCTGGAATGCCAGGGAAATTTTCTATGAGGGGTGTTCTACACAAATAGCTATGATCCATATTCGAATGTGCTAAATGTCCAAGTTAAACAAAAAGATGGTAAGTAGTTAAAGATGGACAGATCTAGTCTATCAGATCAGAGAAGACTTGATGGAGTAGGGGTTACTTGGGCTGGGTCTTCAAGGATCCAACAAACAGATCATAGGTTTATCAGCTCTGTAGGAAAACTCAAAACACCGGCTGGTCCGACACCATGATATTTTATTTATTTATTTATTTTAAAACCCTTACCTCCTGGCTTGGAACCAATACATAGTATTGGTTCCAAGACAGAAGAGTGGTAAGGGTGGGCAATGGGGGTTAAGTGACTTGCCCAGGGTCACACAGCTAGGAAATGTCTGGGGCCAGATTTGAACCTAGGACTTCCCATCTCTAGGCCTAGCTCTCAATCCATTGAGCCACCTAGCTGCCTCTACCATGACATTTTAATACTGAAGAAACCTAGGTCTAAAAAGATTAAATGATTTGCCCAAGGTCACACAGGTAGAAAGTGACTGAGGTCAAATTTGAACTCAAGTCTGTCACTTGAAATTCAAGACTTTTGAAGTAGTCTGTTTTGAGGTAGTCTGAGGTAGAGAAGAATTGTAGCCTGCACAAATCCATAATAATCCATATTGCAATGAGCCTTGGAACATTGAAGAAAATAGAAGGAGGTAGAGTGACCTAGAGAAACTAAAAATAGTCCAATTTGGCTGTAGCCCAGAGCACATTTAGGAGAGAAGTATGAAATATGATTGGAAAAATTGGTGGGAACCAGAGCATGGAAAACCTTGAATGTTGGGTGAAGGAGTTTGTGCTTTATTCCATACACAGCTGGAAATCATTGTAAGTTTCTGAGCTGGGAAGTGATGTGGCCAGTCTTATGCATTGGGAAGATCATTTACTTAGTGATGGGAAGAATGGATTTGAGAAGAGAGAGTCAGGATAGCATTGCATTTGAATATCAAAGATTGTATGAAGAAAATAAAGGCAGATGTACCCCCTCCTCCCCCCCCCCCCAATTAAGAGGAAGACTAAGGGGACAGTAGATTGAGAGCCAAGCCTAGAGATTGGAGGTCATGCATTCAAATCTGGTCTCAGACACTTCCTAGTTGTGTGACCCTGGGCAAGTCTCTTAACGCCCATTGCCTAGAGTCCATCGATGATGAACCATTTAGAGACTAAGTGCCCAAATTGCAACCCTCACACAGCATGTGAGCCCCAACCCCAACCCCACCACCTTACCCCAGACAGGGGGGGAGGAAGCACTCCCATTGGGCTGTTGTGCAGAGGGGCAGGTCATGTGAGAAATGTCCTCAGGCACATGTGGAGAGGGGGAAGGGAACAGCCCCCACTGGCATGCTCCAGCACATGTGCCATAGGTTTGCCAACATGGTCTGAGACCTTATCACTCTTCTGCTTTGGAACCAATACAAAGTATTGACTCTAAGACAGAAGGTAAGAGTTTAAGAAGCATCTTTCCTTCTAAATCCCTAAAAAAACATATCCCTAGAGATATTTTAGGAGTGGTAGTTAAACATAAAATTACAATATACCTCTAGACCAGTGATTCCCAAAGTGGGCACTACCGCCCCCTGGTGGGTGCTGCAGGTGCATTTATCTTTCCTATTTATTGCTATTAAAATTAAAAACATTAATTTCCAGGGGGCCAAGTAATATTTTTTTCTGGAAAGGGGGTAGTAGGCCAAAAAAGTTTGGGAACCACTGGTCTAGACTTTAGAGAAGTCAGCAAGGGGGATGGTGGTGATACAGCTATAAAACCCTTCTCCTACTCCTTGACAGGTAATTCATATCTCAGATTATATCTAGCCATGCCATTCATGAGCTCTGTCTATATAATTAGACATCCCCATATATTGTTAATGTTTTGATATTCCACTGAATTTTGCTAAAAACTTTCAAGAATTCAGACTTTTCTAGGGCTCTTTTCTAGTTCTCTTTTTAAAAGAGCCCAGTATAACATTTTTTTGTTAGAGTGAAACTCAATTCATCCTGGAACTTGGTTCTCCAATCTCTAGCTACTAAATCTAACTAAATTCCAGGTTAAAGACATTATCTTCAGTTTTGGAGTCCAGAATCTCAGCCCCAGAACACAGTAGTCATTTCCTTTTGCCCTGGAATGAGACCTTTGTGCAGAGTATTGAGACCAGCTAGGGGTCCTAAAGGTACTTCTTTGGTGGAGGGGCACTGAGAGCAACTAGCTCCAGAGAACCCCTTTCCAATAGTCACCTGGAAATAGCAAGAATTTAATTCAGGGAGACACCTGAGGAAATGATTCCCTGGCCTATAATATTCTACTACTATTCCAGTGTTTTACCTTCCTCAGATTTCTTGAAAAAGAAAGGAGATATGGGTTATCACAGACAACTGATAGCTCGCAATGACTGCTTCTAACAAAACATGACAAGGAGTATAGCTGAATGATATTGGTGAAATCATGCTGCTCATTGACTTCCAACTGGATAAACTTGATGAGAAAGAGTCCAACACTGGGATCTTCCTGTTTAGGAATTTTGTCTTCCCAACTCCCATTACTTCCAATTCCAAATACAGCATTTCATCATGGCGGGTTCACCTTAGAGTAAACATCTTGCAGCACGTGTACAGAGAGGCCTACCAAACTTGGAAGCATAAGCCAAAGAAAATGATGGTCTCACCCTTCAATATTATTCAAATTTCTGTCCACATGGTACTGAGAAGTTTTGGCCCTCAATTTCATGTTTCCCAAGACATCGCTTTCTTTTTCCACTGTAGATATGTTGACCCTAGGGATATTCCCCTAAAACTTCTGGTTAGGAATCACACAATCTGGCATTTTGGTATATCCTTAGGAAAAAAGGTTGATTGAGTGGTACAAAAGTTATTCCTACAGAATAGGATATAGGTGTGGTTTTTTTGGTTCCAAGTCAAATGAAGGCCAAGCCTGGGTAGCAGGCCTCAATAAAACCAAAGGAAATCCTAGCTACTTAAATGACCCATTAGCTCAATAATAACATAGCAAAGGCAATAGTTTACTTACACTTAGACAGTCAACATTTGAAGAACTTTAGAAAAGAGGTATGCTAAGAAATTCAGAAAGAGAACCTTCTTTTTGGGCTTAGAAGGGCATTTCTGATATACAAAGTCTTATCTACATACATTCTTGTGGAAGAACTTCCCTAACATTTCACTGTTGGCAAAAATATGACTATTGAGAGGAATAAGTCCTGGCAACCAAGAGTTTATTTCTTTTGTAGTTAATTCCCTCTTCCAGTTTGTCTCTATTATAAAAGAGAGTTTACAAAAGAATCTTTTGAGTCATTGTCCCCAATTTTTTTTTCCATTATCAAAAAAGGTTTAAAGTCTTTCAATTAAACACACACACACACACACACACACACCTCTCTCAATAATTGGGAGTGATCTGAAGTTAGGCTGGCTGAGCCATGATAAATAAATGGATTTTTCTTACTATTAAATGTAGACAGTAGAAGGAGAAATCTTGCCACGTGTTATCAGAGTTAATGCTAATGAAGAAATGAAGGGCTTTTGTAATTTAATATTAAAACCTTTGAGGAAAGAGACAGTAAGTCCTTGAAAGCAGCATAGTCTTTTTTTTATTTTTTTTTTTTAATTTTAAACCCTTAACTTCTGTGTATTGACTTATAGGTGGAAGAGTGGTAAGGGTAGGCAATGGGGGTCAAGTGACTTGCCCAGGGTCACACAGCTGGGAAGTGTCTGAGGCCGGATTTGAACCTAGGACCTCCCTTCTCTAGGCCTGGCTCTCAAACCACTGAGCTACCCAGCTGCCCCCCAGCATAGCCTCTTAAATTGGTTAGACACCACTGGTAGAAATAGGTAAATGCCCTTAGTTTCCTTGGCAAAATCTTTTATACAAATGAATACTTCAAACAGTCCTAATTTTCACAACTTAGAGTGGTGAGAATATATACATATATATACACACACACATACTGACACACCCATGGAAATGTACATATGACTATGAACAGATTCTGCCCAACTCATTTCAAATTGTATTTAACATTTGAGTACTTTAAAAGTGTTTAATTATCTCACAGAAGTAGGAAAGTCCAACAGTCCATACTAAGTGACTTCTTTGGACTTAATCTGACTGCTATTAAATGGAGATATCAAACTTTAGCCAGCAATTCTGTATGAAGTTCTTTCTACTGATAAACCTTGAAAGCAAATTATTCCCCCCCCCCCTTTTTTTTAAGTACAGGATAGACAACTCCAAATGAAAGGACTGTGTCATTCCAGACCAAAATGTTAACTGAGATGCATGATGAATTCTTTCCTCCAGCTCCCAAGCAATTTTCCTCTCTCTGTTAGGCTAAACTGTTCAGTCTTGTCATTCTGCTGGGAGCAGGTGAGGACTTGAGGGTTCCTTGGCCATGAATACTGAGCATTATTTTTAAAAGTTTACAATGTCTTGCACCTTCCTTGTTTTAAAAATTCTGCTGAGAAAGGGAAATATATAATTCAAGGTGTTTAATCAAATAGTCTTGTGGGACAGGTAGGACAAGGAGGGATGGTTTCATAGCAGGCTTTAACATGTGTGACAATATGTTTATTACAGTATAAAGTTATGACTCAGAGTCTTCATTTAATTTTAAAGTTGTTTGTAAAAATTCCGCCCCCAATATCCAAAGTCAGTCAGTGGGATTTATATGTTAGTATATACTAAAGCAAGAATGAACCCCATGGATGATTCACTGAATGCCTTATCCTCTCCCCTTTTGTTCTTTAGGTTTAAAATAAGGATTCCCCCACACCCTGCCACCATACTATAGTCAGAAATCCCACTAATCTTAAAGATTTAAAACTCCCCTAAAATAAAGATCCCATGGGTGGAGGTTTGTTTTTTGTTTTGTTTTGTTTTTAAGATAAATAAAAAAGAATATGCTTCATTTCATGTAATTAGCATTTCCATTTCTAAGATGTGGGTGCATTCTCAGAATTACCCAAAAGTCTCTTGTTTTTCTAGGGCTACTCAAATCAACAATAACCATCCAAAAAGGAGGGACAGAGAAAAATCCCTCCATTAAAAAATTTAAACTCTTACCTTCCATCTTAGAATCAATACTTGTGTTCCAAGGTAGAAGAGCAGTAAGGGAAGAAGGAAAATTATGAAACTGGCTGTATACCTAATAATTTTATTTAATCAAAAAGGAATAAGAGAAAAGGATGAGGAAAAGAGAAGAGGGAGATATAGATTACTTTCCTTGTTGCTCCATTTAGCTTGCTACTGTATGGATGCCATGTGGACCCCCTAACCATGCTCTAACAGAAGTCCTGCCAGCATGAAACATGGAAGAGAAGATCTCAAAATCTGTTCTTGCCTTAGTTTATCAAATTTTTTTCTGCCTACTGACTCTCACACATCATGTCTCAGGAGCCTGGCTTCCTATTTTGCCTGGGTTGCCTAGGGAGCAGTCCAGGGGGCAGTCCAGGGGATATCTACTCTGCCACCTATCTCGTGATTTTTTATCTCCTTTTTTTATTGCTGCCTTTATTCTGACCTACTACAGTGGGCACCAGAATTTCAATTCTATCTTCAAGACCCCTCAATGATTCCCTTCACACAGGAAGTATCTAAGGTCACATTTGAATCCAGGACCTCCCCTCTCTAGGTCTGGGTCTGAGTCCACTGAGACACCTAGATGCCCCACCTCCATCCATTAAAAAAAAAAACCATTTCCTATGCTCTCTAAAAAAGAGACTCAAGAATTTGAGTAAATATATTTACAAAAAAGGCAAGGAAAAATTTAACTGAAATTTTTATTTCCAAGAAATTCATTTAAATAATCCTAGGTAGAGAGCCAGCCTTTGGATTAAAGCCCAAAGTCCAATGGTTGTGGGTAACTTAACATATTAGTATTTCTAAGCAAGTCTCTAAGAATAAACATTTCAGAGAAAATGTTGACTTGCATTGGTAAAGGAAGTTTCCTCTCAGTGCTCTATACTGGTGAAATCAAAGATATAGTCCCTAATTCCCTTAATTTAAATGACTACAAATTCTAACCAAAGTTTTTCTCTGATGTGAAAATAGAATTATCTTCCTTTTGTCTTTTAATGTAATCAATCAGCAACCTTTAATTTAATTAATCAGGAACCTGGAGGTCCTTTACCATTGAGATGTGCAGGGATAGACCAGCCCTAAGTGAAAGGAAGTAGAAACCAAAGAGACAGGAAATAGATCCCACAAGCACTGCCCCCCTGAGCAGTACCAGCCAAACTAAGAAACTATGATTGGTTCCTGAGGTATGATATGGGATGTGAGAGAGCTAATGGGTGGAGAAAAATGTTTATAAGATGAGACCCAACACAAAGTGGGACATTTACATTCACATTTGGATTCATACTAGCACTCTGGAGGCAATGGGATTCGGACTTGGATGCCGACTGAAGGAGCTTTCTCTTGGGCTCGTGAGACTTGCTGAAGAGACTTGCGATTCCTGGCTGGAGATCAGGACCTGAAGGAGCCTTTGTTGTTGTTGAGCTGGATTCCATAAAATAGCAATAACAGAGTATTTTTTACCTCCTTCCTACATTTTTCCCTCCTTTACTATATCTCTATTTTAATTAAACTAAATTGTTAAAAACTACTAACAGCCTCATAACTTAAAATTTAATTATTATGAATGGCAACCACAACCTTTTCATTTATTTATTTGTTTGTTTTTTAAACCCTTACCTTCTGTCTTGGAGCCAATACTGTGTATTGGCTCCAAGGCAGAAGAGTGGTAAGGGCTAGGCAATGGGGGTTAAGTGACTTGCCCAAGGTCACACAGCTGGGAAGTGTCTGAAGCCGGATTTGAACCTAGGACCTCCCATCTCTAGGCCTGGCTCTCAATCCACTGAGCTACCCAGCTTCCCCCTAACCACAACCTTTTTAACAATTACACTGAAATGTTTGAAAAATAGTGATATAGTGATAAAAATAATGATATAGGCCAACCACCAATGAAACACAAAAGTCATACAACGATCTGCAACAGACCAATAGAATTTCCAAGTCTAATAATAGTTTAGGGAAACTACTGCTACTTCTCTTACTATCATCACTGTGGCCTGAAGTATAAATTCCTTTTTGGTAGGCTGCTGTGATAATCCCATTCAAAGTAAATCTTTTGAAAATTTCAGGATAAGGAGAAATGTTAAAAAAATGTGAATGGTGATTAAACTCATTCATGAGAACTCACTAATGAGGAGGAAAAAAAGTATACAGCTTGCCTTGTTTCAGCCTTTGCTAGTGGTAGGGATTGACTCCAACTCATAATTTGGATTTATCTCAGCAGATCGGCCCCAAAGAATCCTGATCGCCTACCTGGCACAGTCACATTCTTTGCCTCACTTCCCAATGTGAAGTAGATGCAACAAGGAAACAAGAAACAGAGAGAGAGCAAAAGACTATGTGTGACTCCTTTTGGGGACTTTCTGGAATACAACCAAGGCATGGGCTCTACCAACTGCCCTGCCTACAATAAGAATTCTGGGTCTTTTTTTTTTCAGCTCAAGAATTCCATCTCTCTTTGGTGTCTAAAGATCTGGAAAGGGAGAAAAACAATTGGCAAAGCTTGTTACTTTATAGATAGCTGATGGGCACAAAGAGCAGACTTGCATTTTAGGACATGGCCACTCTGTGGATTCATTTTATCTGACTACGCTTATTTGTTATAAGAATCCCCCCACCCTCCATCCCCGACACCCACCCACCCCATTTTCTTTCAGTTAATGGAGGAGAGAGGAGTATAGGTTAAGGGAGGGAAGTAGTAAGCTTGGTGCTGCCAAAATAAAGAGGAACGCAAATATTTTTTAATATTCACAGAAGAGAACAGAAGGAAGCACCGATAAGCAGGATAGTTCTGAATGTAACATGCAGAATATATTATATATCTGTACATTTTAAAAGCAAGTATCATGGACTGGAGATTTATGGCTTTATACAGAATCTTCTTTTTGTGGTCTCCACATATTAAAATGCTTTTTTGTGGTGTTCAAGTTTAAAATAGGGGGCAGCTGGATGGCCCAGTGGATTGAGAGCCAGACCTAGAGGCAGGAGGTCCTGAGTTCAAATCTGGCCTCAGACACTTCCCAGCTGTGTGACCCTGGGCAAGTCATTTAACCCCTACTACCCAGTCCTTAACAGCTCTTCTGCCTTACAACCAATATACAGTATTGATTCTAAGGTGGAAGGTAAGGGTTAAAAAAAAAAAGTTTAAAATAAAAGGAAGATATAAAAAGAAAAAATAGGTAGTAGGAAGTCATTGAAGGCTTTTGATTAGAGAAGAGACATGCCTGGGTGTATGAAAATGAAAGATTAGTCTGACCATGGCATAAAAGATAATGTAGGGGGGACAGCTGGGTAGCTCAGTGGAATGAGAGTCAGGCCTAGAGACGGGAGGTCCTAGGTTCAAATCTGACCTCAACCACTTCTCAGCTGTGTGACCCTGGGCAAGTCACTTGACCCCCATTGCCTACCCTTACCACTCTTCTGCCTTGGAGCCAATACACAGTATTGACTCCAAGATGGAAGGTAAGGGTTTAAAAAAAATAAAAAANGGCAAGTCACTTGACCCCCATTGCCTACCCTTACCACTCTTCTGCCTTGGAGCCAATACACAGTATTGACTCCAAGATGGAAGGTAAGGGTTTAAAAAAAAAAAAAAAAGATAATGTAGGGAAGGGAGAGAGTGAAGGCAGAGATAAATGTAAGAAAAGTATTGCAACAGCCCAGTCATGTGCATGAGAGCCTCTCCTATGTTGGAAGGGCATGAGAATATAGGGAAATGGATGAATGGGAATGATGATTCTGATGAAGGCTCGATTGGATTTGAAGGGTGAGGGATAGGGAACAAATAACAGTCCTGACATGAGTTCTTCTGTCATTTAATCCTGTCACCAGGAACTCTATGGTTTTAGAGCTGAGGAAAAATAAAAACAGCTTTTTTTTTTTTTCCTATCAGTGTTGAAGGCAAGAAGAAAAAGAAGAAGCCTAGGTTCCCTGCTTGGGACAGATGAGTAGTTGATGGCAATGGACAATAGAGAGAAGGTAAATCTACTCAACTTTGCTTCTGTTTTCCCTACCAAGGAGAAGGCTGAAAAAGATAAAGAACAGAAATAGTCAGCAAGGAAAAGACATCAAAACTAAAGACAGATAACTTATGTTCTTGATGCATTTGAACCACCTGGTCCATGTAGGAAACTGGGAAATGGAGGGAACATTGAGGCCCCAGAGACAGGCAAATGTTCCAGTTTTTATATATGTTTTATAGTGTTAATATGGTTTTAAGAAAACTATGACAACAAAAACTATGACAACACCTTTCTTAGATGAGGTGGACAAGCTCTATTCAGGCTGGTTAGTGCAAAATATTTCTTTAAGATCCTAGTTTCTTTATCTGAGTCCCTTTTCTCGTTTCTTTCCGAGAAAGGGGAACATACCAGATGGAGAGTTCTTATGAAAGAGGCAGGGCAGGAAGGAGGGCTTACTAATAAGTTTTCACCACGTTTCAAAATATCTTTTTTTTTTTTTTTAAACCCTTACCTTCCATCTTGGAATCAATACTGTGTACTGGTTCTAAGGCAGAAGAGTGGTAAGGACTTGGCAATGGGGGTCAAGTGACTTGCCCAGGGTCACACAGCTGGGAAGTGTTTTGAGGTCAGATTTGAACCCAGGACCTCCCGTCTCTAAGCCTGGCTCTCAGGCCACTGAACTACCCAGCTGCCCTCAAAATACCTTTTTTAAAAAAAATAAAGACTCAAAGTCCTCAGGTGGTTTTGAACAGTTTTTGTTCTCTACCCAATATCCTCAGAGTTAAATAGTGTTATCTACTCACTTGTGCCAAATAAGGAATGAGTCTTGCATCTAATAAAAATGTGGACCAGTGTGGAAGAGGCTCAAATGGTCCAATATTGTTTCTAGTATTATAGCAATAACTCACTTTTCTTTAGCTTGTCCCAAAAGTCTTAGTGCATCATTGGCCTACTGAAGCTTAAAACTGCACTCTCTCTCATAGAGTATTTGCCCTTTTTAGGCATTATTGCATTAGATCTTCCCCCAAACCCTGTGAAGTAAGAAATTTAATGACTGTCCAAGACAGATTTTATAACCTGTCCAAGATCAACCCTCCATTCGTTACAATTTGAAATAACATTGTCTTCTATTTGAAAATATCTCAGATGGAACCCAATTCCATTTCTTGCTCTCTCTCTCTCTCTCTCTGTCTCCCTCCCTCCCTCCCTTCTTCCCTCTCTTTCTCCCTCCCCCTTTCCCCATCCCTCTCTCCTATCAATCAATCCCACTTTTATCCCAGAGATACATGTAGGTCTCCAACCTTATAGGACTAACCTAAGGGTTCTCCTGAAAGGAAGAAGAAATATAAAGATGCAAGAGAAGAAGTGGTCCTTCGCGTAGAACCTTCATTGCCCGAGTAACTCAGGGTAATAGGGGAGGGCAAAGTTCTTCATGTTGGGGCTTTCACAGTCCAATGCTGTCCCTCTGGCTTTAGATGCCATGTGGTGGAGCCTCTTCTCCCCAAGAGGCTGGCATTGCCAGGAACTCTTCCTCTCACAAGAATGAGATGAAGTCATGGAGGGCATACTTGTCAAATCTGAAGGTGAAATGAAGGTAGGAGGAGCAGCTAATACTTTGGATGGTAGACCCAGAATCCAAAAAATCTTGATAGGCTAGGGCAATGGAGCAGAATGAAAGGTGATTCGGCAAGAATAATAACAGCTAACATTTATATAGTGCCAGGCACTGGGCTAAATGCTTTATCTCAAATGAGATAATAATTGTAAAGTGAATTATTATCACAAATGAGATAACCTCATAAAGTTTTTGGATTAACATTCTGGAACAACAGTTAACTAATTTCTCAAAATGAGTGGAACTACAGGATTCCTTCCTAGAATGAAATTTTCTGCAATCCTTGAATGGAAGATGGAAGATTGCCTTTAAGTGGGTCTTTGTGCTAAATCACTCCAGTGGGGTGGGAAGGCAACAACCTCACTCAGACAGAAGTTAAGTCTGGTTATCATATCACCCTTGGTCCATTTTCAGGAACCTTAGCCTTTGTTCTTTACCTTTTACATATTTACCTACAAGCAGGGGGAAAGTTCAGTAGGATTCTTAGGTCAGAGAAATATTTTTTAATATTTCCAGTTGAATGAAAAAGGAGGCTTTTAAAATACTTCCAACATTAAGAGTCAGTTTTGAAGTTGAAAAGACTTGAGTTCAAACCCTACCTTGGACATCTACTGGCTGTGTGACTCAAGGCACATTATTTATTCTCCTGGTGCTCTAAATAGCCTTCCAAGACTAAATTTCAGAAAAGGTGCTTGACCCACATGAGTAGAGGAAATTTCCTTACTCACGAGTTTTCATTACCAATGAAGTCTTGGGCCTAGTTCCTATCCCTATCCTCCCAAGTATAAGATGGGCAAGAGTTGAATAGACAATACACCTTGGAAAAAAGGGAAAAGATCTGGGGATTTTACTATACTAAAAGGGAAAGGAGAGAGGGAACAAGCACTTATGAAGTGCCTACTAAATACCAAGCACATAGTAGGCACTTTTCAAATATTATCTCATCTGATCCTCACAGTCCTGGGAGTTAGGTGCTATTATTGTCCCCATTTTATAGTTGAGGAAACTGAGGCAGGTAGAGATTAAATGACTTGCCCAGGGCCATGCTGCTAGTATCCAAAACTGGATTTGAACTTAGGTCTTTCCTGACTTTAACCCCAACACTCTATCTCCTGTACCACTCTAAAAGATCACCATGAAACAACAATGTGGCATGGAAGCCCCCAAAGCTAACTATCTTATGTTCTACTGAGTGATTCTCGTGTACCTATTTATGGTTTTATTGCTATCAAATTCACATCTGAAGCACCAGATTAATTTCCTTGGAGCCCTTTTTCTGTGCAAAAACTGAGGGTTAAGAAGTGCATCATTCATTCAGGAGGGTTAATCATCAGTATCCCCGGGTGCAAGAAAAACTCTGTTGGTAGGCACCAGGAGAAACTGACATCTCCAGATGACTACTTTGGGGCGCCTTTCTCTTCAGAGCATCTTGTTCCTTGCTCTTCCCGCATGCCAACAAATTAAGGCTTATACTAGAAACCCTTGAGCATTTAGCACCAGACAAATCACACACAAACTACCAGGTACACGCTCTGATCCTTTTTAATCCCTAACAACATGCTCGCTTTGACTTCACAACCCTTCATCTGCTATGCCTGCTCGCCCTCCTCACTAACGTAATCACTCCAAGCACAATACTAATTCTACAGCCATACTCCCAGTTCTATACAGTGTGTGTAGCATGTGAAGATTTCACCACACTGTGGGACAGCGAGGTGGCTCAGTGGATTGAGAACCAGGCCCAGAAAGGCGAGGTCCTGGGTTCAAGTCTGGCCTCAGACACATTCTAACTATGTGACCCTGGATAAGTCGCTTAACCCCCATTGCCTAGTATACTGCTCGTCTGCCTTGGAACCAAAACACAGTATTGATTCAATCAGTATTGATTCTAAGATGGAAGGTGAAGGTTTTAATTATAGTAAAAAGATTTCACCACACCTATTCCTAGCATCAGAAGATTGTCCTGTAACTCCTTTTTGGTTGGAGGATTGGGAGAGATTGGAGAGAGTGGTCACGACTATGGGCAGCTAGGAGATGCCCCATTGATCCTGGACTCAGGTTACTGTTGTTACAGGTGGACACCTTGGTGGCAACCCTCACCAGACATTGCTTGTATTCCAGTTTGGTGTGTTTATGGGGGGGTGGAGGTTTGAGCTGCCTACACTTATGTCACAAATGCTTCAACATCTCACATCAAAAACAGAGACCCAGGCCAGAACATGGCATGGGAAAACATATAAACTGGTACAAAGGGAAAGAAGTAGAATCAGGGAAAATAATATGCACAAAAACTACGACAGTATACGAATAAACAACAAAAACCCAAACTGTACTTTGCATAATTATAATGATCAAATTTGACCATCTCCAAAAAGATAATAGGTGAATTCATCTTCCTCTCCTTTTTACAAAGATAGATGGGGGTGGGGGTGGGGGACTATGGAGTTAGAACACATCATGTTGTTGTTTTTGTTATGTATGACTTTTTGTGACTACATTTTTCTTGGCAAGGGTATAGGAGTGATTTGCCATTTCCTTTTCCAGCTCACTTTGCAAATGAAGAAAATAAGGCAAACAGGGTTAAGTGACTTGCCCAGGGTCACATAGCTAGTAAGTGTCTGAGACAGGATTTGAACTCAGGAAGGTTAGTCTTTCTCACTCCAGCCACTATGCCACCTAGCAGCCCCTATTGACATTAAAGGGTGGTGGTGGTAGTCAGTGGGACCAGAACAAGATACAATTTTGAGATATTGAGATAACCCATATCTTGTTATCATTTCTCTTCCATATTAAACAAGAAGAGGGGAGGTATAAATATGATACAAAAGGAAATAAGAAAAACAATATGCACAGTATTATCACTGGCTTGACTCTAGCCTGGAGGTATTTGCTTCCGTACAATACTTTAATCCTCACTCTCTTTCCAATCTTTCCCAAATCAAGCCTCAATGCCATGGTAAACCATATCCTGTAAATCCTCACTTTGATATATAACTACAAATTATGGAGAATCTAATACTTTTCACTCTCTCACAATAGGCACTGACTCACAGCGCCTTAATTTCCATAGTCATATCACTATCTGTGACTCACATCAGTTATTATTCCAAATATAATATTAATTCTCCATCCAGTCTGCTCTCCATGCAATTCGTATTCCAACCTTTAAGGATCCCTTTTTCCATTTTCCCCTAACAATGATCAGTTTGGGAATTTTCCCAGAAATACTGATGCTTTTTTACAGTTGAGAGGAGTCAAACATGCAACTTTTTGTTTTTTACAGCATCATTTTTTGTTGTAAAGAACTAGAAACAAAGCTAGTGTTTATGAATTGGGGAATGACTGAAGAAAGCACAACATATTCACGTAATAAAATCTTATTGTGCTATGGAACACAGCAGAAAGGAGAGATTCAGAGAAACCCATCAACTTGATTTAACTGATACGAAGTGAAGCAAACAGAACCAGTAGAACTACTTCTACCCTGAAAACAACTGAAGGAAGAAAGGAAGAAAGGAAGGGAGGGAAGAAGGGAGGGAGGAATATCAATGAAATTTTAAAGTACACAGAAGAGAGTAGAAGGAAGTTCAAAAGAGGAAGAGACAAGCAGAGAAATGTTTGTAGTATTACATTAAATTGAATATATATTTATTAAAACAAGGTAATAGAGTCATGGTTTCTTATAAAATCCTTTTTCTAGATTTCAATGACTTTGGAAAGGTTTATGTTGATTTTCTAGTTATAATACATTTTTTAAAACCTTTACCTTCTGTTTAAAAAGCAATACCTAAGAATCAGTTCCAAGGCAAAAGAATCAGTTCCATACACAGTAAATGTTAGGCAATTGGGCTTAAGTAATTAGCCCAGGGCCACAAAGCTAGGGAGTGTCTAAGGCCAGATTTGAACTCAGGATCTCCCTTCTCCAGGCTTGGCACTAAAGCCACCTAACTGCTTCCATAAAACATTTTATGTTGGCTTGGGTTTAGGTTCTGGAACAACGAATGTCGGTTTGGGGTGTGTGGCTTGCTCTTGGCTTGCTCTTCACTCTTTGCTATGACCTATTGCTGCCGGTGCTCCCCTCTCACCCCTGTGCCCCAGATGTTCTCTGCCTACCTTTTAGGTTTTTCTTTTCTTGAAAGTTGTTTCTCTCTGTCTCCTTGTTGGTTCTTCCACTCGTATTTGTTTTATGGTGTTTATTTTAATATTGGTTGGAGGAGAATCTCATGGTGACCTTGAGCTTCTCTGCTTTACTTGACCATCTTGGCTCCCCATAAAACATTTTAAAAAAGAAAAATGAGGAAAAAATTAAAATGATGGTTAAGAGTAGATGATCTCTAAAGCCTCTTCCTGATTTCAGTCCTAAAATTACCATTTTATTTTTCCCATCATGCAGTAAGGGAGATGGGTTAAGGACTATTTCCCTCATTTTACATGTTATTTTGAAGGTTCCTCATGGAGGCAAGGGCAGAATTAAGCCCATCTGCATCATTGCTCAGGCCTTTCCACTAGACATTGTCTTCAGTATTTTTATACTCCAATGATACTCCTACTTGGAAATGATCTTGACTGTCTTCAATCTCTCCTACCACTCTGCACCTTTTATTGCCCCTTGTTACAAAAAAAAAATCTAATTTTCACTGTAGTTATTTGCATATGTGCCTTACCTCCTTCATTATAAGCTTTTATAGTTCAGAAACCAAGCTCATTTTACCTTTGTATCCCCAGAGCCAGAAAGAAGGCCATATACTTAATCACTCTTTATTGAATAGAATCTCTTATTTTTTTTTCTTAAAACCCTTACCTTCCGTCTTGGAGTCAATACTATGTATTGGCTCAAAGGCAGAAGAGTGGTAAGGGTAGGCAATGGGGGTCAAGTGACTTGCCCAGGGTCACGCAGCTAGGAAGTGGCTGAGGCCAGACTTGAACCTAGGACCTCCAGTCTCTAGGCCTGACTCTCAATCCACTGAGCTACCCAGCTGCCCCCAAATAGAATCTCTTATGTTCAGAGTTTACATTTCCAAATGCTTTAGCTGAAGCACTAGAATAATTTTGTTGTGAAAAAGGTTGCCAAGACCTCTGATTTATATCTATTTATCTGAATTTGTTACTAATCCATAGGAATAATAAATTCCTGATGGTGGAAGCAATATTTATTTCCACAGGGATACTCTGAGAGCAGAGCTGTGTAGTGGAAAGCCCACTGGATTTAGAGTAGAAGACCTAAGTAATCAAGTCCCAGTTTGGCCATGAGCTATGAAATGACTTTGGCTAATCTCTTGAACTTCACTGAGCTTCAGTTTCTCTAGTTTTTATTGACATCAACATATGTACCTCACATGAAGAACTACTTTCAGAGACATAAAACCTTCTAGAAATGAACTGTCATTTTCTCTCTAGGTTACCAAACTTTAAATATCCCGCAAGGTACTTCAGACATAAAATAAGTGCCTATTTAAGGACTCTATGATCTGCATTCCAACTCCAACAATTCTTTCTCTAGGGATGGATAACATTCTTGGTCATAAATCCCTCAGAACTGTCCTGAATCGTTGCATTGCTGAGAGTAGCTAAGTCTATCACAGTCGATCATGATATTTTTTGTGCTATTTCTTGTATGCAGTGTTATATCTCCTCTGGGTTCACTCTCACAACATGCACCTATCTTTGCAGCTAACTACTATGTACTCTCAGGGTTCTGGAGGTAGGCTGGATTGGGTTTTTTTTTTTAAAAGCACTTTAGCTCCCAAGATTCCTTTGGAATGTTCCCCAAAAACAGTTCTAATGGTGAATAACCAGGGAAGTAGACTTGAATATTAAATGTAGGTCCAGAAGGGTGTGAGGGAGATAGGAATGACAGATGGAGGGACCAAACAAGGTAGGGAGACTGGGTTTTAACTGTTAAGGAGGTGACTGTTGAAAGAAATGGCAGTTGGGCCCCAACAGTCACACTGCCCCACCTAGGCAAGGGCCAATGAAGCCAGCAGGCAAAAGGCAAAAGTTATAACAATTTTAATTAGGGAAACTATGATAAAGGATGGGAATAGGGATTACTACACTTAAAGACTAAGGGCAAACCCCAGGGTCAGGGGAGGGACTTATCTACACCACCCCCTCCAGGCCTGTTATTATCTGGGCCCTGCCTGGCTTAGGTCTCAGAGTGGTGTGTGCCAGCTAAATTCAGAACAACCCCCATGGAGGAGAGTAAACTACTGTGATCTGTCAAAATGGTACCTCCCACTCTCAGTTGTGGAAATCATTTTCCTCCCTTAATGTGGTCCTCTTTAAGTTCCTCCTTGGGTTTAATTCTGCTGTTTAACCCACTCATTCTAACTCTCAAAATCAGTGTTTTTCTTGAGGCCATTTCTGGTCCCTCTCTGCTGAAGAATTACAATTCCTAAAGTCATCACCATCCTTGGGTGCCTATCTTTTTGCACCCATCTCCAGCTACTTCCTTTGGCACTGGTCACTAAAGCTTTGCTGGCTGTATTGTCTGAGGTCACCAGGAGAATCTCTGAAGGGACTTCTGGATATTTTGGACATATAAGGACATATTCTATACATACCTGCTTTCAAATACTCAATCACCTAAAATCAGGAAAGAGCAAACTTCAGAAACAGAGGTGGCCATGTGTTCATAGCCACTATGACCAGGAGAAAGTCAAAGCAGGGACCTTCCCCCCACCTGGCTCTAGAGGAGGTAACTCAAAGTCATCCTGAGCTGCAAAGGAAAAAGTGATGTGGGGGCAGGCTGCATAGTACCAGCTCAGCAAACCCTGAGTCATCAATTCTTCTGGTTCTGTGGCCATTTTGGGAGACTTTTCATCATCACACAGTATAAATCACTGAGTCATCTGCTTATCTATTCAACTAAAACCAGGAAGAGAACATCAGCATATGTTTAAAGGACTGACCCACATAAGCCAATTTGCCTCTACTATGTAAGTTATTAATAATACACTTCAGTCTTTTTACTCCTAGTGCACATCTCTCCACTGACTTTTGGGTCAGCCACAATTTTTATTTTTTTGTAAGTTCAATAATTTACAACTATGTAACATCACTGAGTGAATATTAATGTTAAAAAGCTGATTTTTTTTGTGTTAGGAAGATGCTTACAATCATGGAAAAAATTAGATAATGTCAAAAATGAAAACCAGACTCTACTATTCCTCTTTATTCAATTCTGAAATCAGCTTATTGTTCATTTATAATATATTCCAACAGATTATATCAATTGCCCTATCCATTAAATGGCATGTTAGACTGGCCAATTTGCATACATTATTCACTGGGATTTTGGTAGGTTGATTTCTAGGTCCATCTTTTTTTTTTTTTTTTTTTTAAGTGTTCAAGCAGCTCACTGAAGGAATCCTTTATTATTATGAGGCTTGTGTTAAATACAATATTATTCCCATCAGAAATAGCTGGAGTACCCCTACCATCTACAAGGAAGCCACCTTCCATTTGAGCTCCACACAGGACAGTTTCCATGATAGTGGTAAACTCACTATACAAATATGCTTTTTTTCATTCATACCTTGCTATATATGGGTCATCAGAAGCTTAAAGAAATCTTTGCGAATGCATCTATCAAAAAAAGCTTCAATGATTTTAGAATCAATATAAACTGCTTGGGGGGCAGCTGGGTGGCTCAGTGGATTGAGAGTCAGGCCCAGAGATGGGAGGTCCTGGGTTCAAATCTGTCCTCAGACGCTTCCTAGCTTTGTGACCCTGGATAAGTCACAACCCCCATTGCCTAGCCGTTACCTCTCTTCTACCTTAGAACCAATACCTGGTATTGATTCTGAGACAGAAGATAAAGGGTTAAAAAATAATAAACTGGTTTTTAAGATTTAGCATAATCTGGCACCATTCTGACTTTCCAGACTTATTACACATACTCTTACAATCCTGCTCTTTTGGTATCCTTGCTGTTTCTCACATGTGGCACTCCATTTCTCTCTCCCATTCCTAGAATGTACCCTCTCTTCACCCCTGTCTCTTGGAATCAAGACCTCAAACATGTCCTTCTAGGGGCAGCTAGATGGTTCAGTGGAGGCAGCTTAGTGAGTAGAGTCAGGCCTGGTGCCAGGCTGGATTCAAATCTGACCTCACACACTTCCCAGCTGGGTGACCTTGGGCAAGTCATTTAACCCAATTTCCTAGCCCTTACCATTCTTCTGTCTTGGAACCAATACTCAGTATTGACTGGATGTTGGAAGGTGAGGTATTTTGTTTTTTTTAAATGCCCTTCCACATAAGACCTCTTTTGGTTTCCTTAGCTGCTATTATCTCCTTCCTTTCTGCACAGAATACTTTTATTTGCCTCCTTTTATGTATACTAATGTCTTCCATGGTAGAATAGAAGTTTTTGAGGTAAGAATAATTTTGCTTTTGGGTTCATATTCCCGGCACCTAGCACTTTCCTTGTCACCTGGTAGCCCTTAATAAATGCCAATTAATCAATTGATCTTGGCATATTATAGGAAGCATGCAGTTGCAGTAAGTGGCAGCAGCCTTAAGGACAGATTGGTAAGAGAGAAACTGAAGATGGAACATTTGGGAAATAGCTATTTCTATATTCCAGATGGGTGATAATGAGGGTTTGTATTGGGGAGGGGTGGCGGCAGTGGGAACAGAGAAGAAGGAACAGATGCAAGAGTTGTTGTGGAGATAAAATAGACAGAATTTGTTCACTTGTTGATCCTGCAGTAGGACCCCCATATTCACTGATCCAGCATCTGCTGATTCAGTTACATGTGGTTATCCATGGGAAAAGAATAGATATAAGTGAGGCAGAATTGCAGTGTCATCAGCCTTACTCTCTGTTCCAGTCATCAAAGTCCAATGGCAAGATAAAAGGCAAGACAACTAGTAATGGCCTGGGATGCAGTGGATAACATTGGCATCTTCAACGACTGACCAAACTCTAAGTGATCCACAGCTCCTGCTTTAGCTGCCTTCGTGGCCCCTGGAAGAAACTGTTCTCATCCACCCATTCTACCAGGATACCATTCACTTGGCATAGACCCCTGCCCCTAATCAAGGTTTGTGGCTCATTGGTTACCCTCAACCTGTCTGCCAAGATGGTTTTACCAGGGTGTGCTGGCTGCATGTGCTACAGCTTCTTGGAGCCACAGGTGAGAGTTAGGTGACAGGTAGACACCAAAGGTGGATAATAAGCCTGGAAAAGGGCTCAGCAAGTTCTCACGCTAGAGGTGCTGGTCCTCCTCGAACATCCATATACCCCAAGAAAGCACAGTACTGTATAATAACATTTAATGTTAGTAAGATCTTACTATGCGTTTGATTTATCAATTAAACTTTATTTTATATATATGTATATATGTATGTACAGGAAAATCACATTTGAGGTCAACAGATATTCACTTATATCTGCAATTTCAATCATTTGAGATAGATCTTGGAACATATCCTCCAAGGATACAGGGACCTTACATACATAAGAGTAGAAGAGGGAGAAGTTGAAGAATATCTTGTGTGAATATTTAACATGGGAGATAGGATAAATGGTGGAGTCATTGAAAGTTGGGGGTCAACTGAATAAATCAGTCGAATCATTCTACCTTCCCATTTAAAGTAACTGACAAGATGTTATACCCTAATACATTTGTCAAGGGAGAATACATCACTACTGAATCACTTAATCCTAGACTTCAGACTAAGTGAAAATAAAGCCTTTGTTCAGCGTGGATATCCATGAAAAGTACTAAGTGAAGGGGCAGCTGGGTAGCTCAGTGGAATGAGAGTCAGGCCTAGAGATGGGAGGTCCTAGGTTCAAACCCGGCCTCAGCCACTTCCTAGCTGTGTGACCCTGGGCAAGTCACTTGACCCCCATTGCCCACCCTTACCAATCTTCCACCTAGGAGCCAATACACAGTATTGACTCCAAGACAGAAGGCAAGGGTTAAAAAAAAAATACTAAGTGAAATGGAGTGTAGTGTATTCAGATTGGGTGAAGTAACTTGTTCACATCTCATCATTCAAAAATCTTCTGTAGGGGCAGCTGGGTAGCTCAGTGGATTGAGAGCCAGGCCTAGAGACTGGAGGTCCTAGGTTCAAATCCGGCCTCAGACACTTCCCAGCTGTGTGACCCTGGGCAAGTCACTTGACCCCCATTGCCTACCCTTACCACTCTTCCACCTATAAGTCAATGCACAGAAATTAAGGGTTTAAAATTAAAAAAAAAAAAAAAAGAGAGAAAAAAAATCTTCTGTAAAAAGTAAGCCAGTTTGGAACCTAGAGATTTTAATGTCTTGTGGCAAAGAAGAGAGAGAGTCACTATTGAGAAGAAATTGCTAGGGGTGGATGGGTGGAGAAGAATACCTTGGTCACCTGCCCTCCCCTCCTTGACTGGAGGAGGAACACCTAGTGAACTTTAATGGACTGGAGGATTTGGACTTTTTCATCAGCAGTCTGTCAATGTTCCCAGAATAACAATAAATGACAGCAGAATCTATAAGAGGTGCCGAGGATCACCTGGATGAAATGAAGAAAGGCAGATTCAAGGTGGACTCTACAAGGAGCTCAGCAGAAAAGTTATAACTAAGGGGAACATTTAAAGAATTCTAGAAAAAAGATAGCCATGATTTAATGCCTTTGCCACATGAACTCTAAGCTTGAGCCCAGTTTACCTGAACTCAATATTTATTGTAGAGAGAGTATATCACAGTCTTTTTGGAGGGATACTTTGTCCCAACTGTTTTTACCATATAAATTTAGTAAATCCTTTTTTTCTTAAAGCTAATTATTGTTTGACTGACTGATTTCACTGATAACAGTAAGGAAAGCACACCAGTGGGGGCTTATAAACTACAGGATTAGAGAGACAACCCCTGGACACTGAAGGTTAACCTTTAGAAGGCTGAGGGTAGTTGGAGTAGCCAGACTCTGGGATCCAACCTGCCAGTGTAAGTGGAGATTGAGAGGGACATCAAGATACCTCGGGAATAGTGAAGAGGCAGAAAAGGTACTAGTAAAGTTTGAAAGAAGAACAGGTTTAAGGAGAAAACAATATAATTAGTTTGGGGTAAATGGAATCTGAGGTTCTAGGTAGTTTGTTCTGATAGAAATGTCCTGAAGGCAGCTGGAAATACACACACACACACACACACACACACACACACACACACACACACACGTGACGTTTAGCAGAGAGGTCAAGGACAAGAGAATTAGAGTTTGCAATTCTCCAAATGAAGGTAAGAATTAAGATTGGGACCCTAATATTTACATTAACACAATGAAGTTTTCATCCATTGAAATCCTTCTCCAATGCCTCATAATGCAGTGAAGGTGATGCCAGTAGAAGGCAAGCTCTGGAAGCTTTTGTGAAGCTCAAAACACTTAAAAAAAATTTTTTTTTAACCCTTACCTTCCATTTTAGAATCAGTACTGTGTTAGTTCGAAGGCAGAAAGGTGGTAAGGGCTAGGCAATGGGGGTCAAGTGAATGTCCAGGGTCATGTAGCTAGGAAGTGTCTGAGGCCATACTTGAACCCAGGACATCCTGTCTCTAGGCCTGGTTTTCTATTCTGAGCCACCAAGTTGCCCCCTCAAAATACTTTCAAGTCTAGATCTAATGACTGATTGCAATTCTGTCATCCAAGGACCAGACTAACTAAACACAGACTCATCACCAGGTTAGCCACAAGATCATGGCTTTTTTTTTTGCCACTTGGATTCTATTTTTTTTTAATCCTTAATTAGAATCAATACTGTGTGTTGGTTCCAAGTTAGAAGAGTGGTAAGGGTTAGGCAATGGGGATCAAGTGACTTGTCCAGGGTCACACAGCTAGGAAGTGTCTCAGGTCAAACCCAGGACCTCCTCTCTCTGGGCCTGGCTCTCTATCCACTGATCCACCTAGCTGTCCTGTCTGTTACATTTCAGGGAGGTTTATGGAATATTGGGAAGAACATTGATATAAAATCCAAGCATCCTAAAAGTTCAGACTACCTGTCTTTGTATTTATTCTTTCCTCCTCTCAGGCATGTATGTTTACAACAAGACCTTTTGGCTGGGGAGGAATGAGGAGGGAGGGGGCTGTCTAAGGAATCAGAATGACTTCTTGTATTTCCTAAGGATAATTTTTTTTTGTGATGGTAGGTTTTTCTCTGACTCTGTACTTGTCATTCTACTGACTGAAACCAATCAAGAATTCACCAAGAGGTTAAAGTAAACAAAAACAAACAATAAATATCTATAGTGGGGTGTTTGGAAAAGTTGCAGTTACCTCAATAAAAAATAGCCAGACTTTTTTTTATCATGCTTCCTTATTTGGATAGGTGAGTCTTGAACATCACCATCATCATTGGAGTTATTTACCATAAAGATTTTTGTTCTGCTGCAAACCTTCCAGCAACATTTTCCTAATTATAAAAATAAAAATAAAATCCAGGTCAGTGGAATGAGAATTAAAAAAACATTTCCCCAATCAGTTCAGGGATAGATTTTCTTCAAGTAGCTCTTATGATCTGCATTCTCAGGACTGTCATTCCTCATACATATCCATTCCCTGGGCCCAGAAAGGAGACATTCCTCAGATGCCAATTATTGTAATCAGAAATCAGGGGGCAGCTGGGTGGCTCAGTGGATTGAGAGTCAGGCCCAGAGACAGGAGGTCCTAGGTTCAAATGTGACCTCAGACACTTCCTAGTTGTGTGACCCTGGGCAAGTCTCTTAACCCCCACTGCCTAGCTCTTACTGTTCTTCTGCCTTAGAACCAATACACAATATTGACTCTAAGATGGAAGGTAAGAGATAAAAAAAAAAATCAATCAGGCCCCCAAGCTCTTTATTAAGAATTCACTTTTCGAATCTCAGCATTGTTTAGAAATTACAATAATGTCTTACTATTTACACAAAGCACTGAGATGCATGAAACTGTAGACGTTCAGACTGTCATGATCTAAAAACCACCTACAGCCCAGTTCTAGAAAAATCCCTAGAGCATAATGACACTGACAAAATAGATATCTCTACATTCAAGTAATGTTTTGGCCTGTCACATCCTCAGCCCTGACTTTTCTCCAAGGAGGAAGAAGAGATGGGCTCTTACTGACACGTGAAATCCATCAGGGACAGCATTTACCACAACATGCATGGAAGCAAAATTGTCCTGCTGATTGATGATGAAATTATGTGCCTGTGCAGTCCCCTAACAGGAAATCAATGATGGAGCAAGTAACAACTATCCAACCAGATTCTGTGATTTTTGCTTTTGAAAACCTTGATCGTCTAGTTTCTTTGCTTCTACTATAACATTCCATCATGGGAGAGTATTTCTGGGGTTAATACAGTGTATTTATGAAAATTCCTTTAAACCAGAGATACCTGTAAGGAGGAAACTATGGTCGATCTATAATGTATTGTCCTAATTGCAGTCCTCAGAGTCTTGAAGGTCATTGAGCCTTTGAAATGAATTTTATTCACCACAGCCAATATTCAAGTGTTGAGAATGCTCTTCTGGTGAGAGAGCATACCTTCTGGAATTATGATACATCCTTAATTAAAAGTGTCTATCTAGTCTTTAAAAAGCTCTTAGCAAGCCACATGGGAACAGTGCTACTCTTTTGATTATTTTCTCATTCAAAGTCAGACTTTATTGATTTTTGCTGCAGTCATTAAAAATGCATTCTTTGGGTGAAATGTATCTTTGGAACTCACATTGACTTGCTATCTTTCTTGATTTGTTTCTCGTGTTATTTGTCCATGAAAGTTTTAAAATGAAACTTTGAAAGTCTTTTTTGTTATATCATGTGAGTTTTTCTCTCTTCTTTAGACCAGAAGTATTTCACAGAAAATAAAAACACAACAAGAACACCATTAAGTCCCTGATTAATTGGAGGTAAGGCAAAGTAAGTTCAAATCTAACTTCAAATCCAGTCTCAGACACTTCCTAGTTGTGTTATCCTGGGCAAATCCATTGAACCCTTTTGCCTCAGTTTCCTCATCTGTAAAATATAAATCTGTAAATGAGTCTGGATATGTAATCTGTAAAATGAGCTGGAAAGGAAATGGCAAATCACTCCAGTATCTTTGCCACAAAAACCCTAAATGGGGTCATGAAGAGTTGGACATGACTCAAACTTCACTGCCCCCCCACCTCCCCCCCAAAAAAACCCAACACAGCTCAAAGGCAATAAGACAAGGTAAGTTTTGGTAGGGAGGCAACTTGGAAAGATTATTGGACTTGGTGTTCAAGGACCTAAGTTCAAATTTCAGTCGCTGACCTTCTTGCCAAATATAGTAAAAGGAGCATAGCACCTCAAGTAAAGAAGTTTATACTTACCTTGACTCTGCCACTCACTTGCTCTGGGACACCAGCTTTTCAGAGTTTGTTTTCTCTTCTATAAAAGTGAAAGAGTAACCCCTTAACTCTCCTCAAAGAGTTGTGGGAAAAGCACTTTAGAAGTGAGTTAGCTAAAGAAGTGGTTTTTTCTTTCTTTCAAATACAGACAGTAATGTTGACATGTAAGCACTTTAATGACCACAAAGGGTCTTTTGCAGTCAGTTTGTGTGGTGACCCCTCTGGGATTGCATCCCCAAGTCTCACCCTGCAGGTTGACTCCTAACGGGAGTGACTTACTCAGGTTCAAGGTGCTCTAAGGAAGCACAATTCAAAAACTCTGACTCATGAGCCTCCACCAATTGATCCCACTTTAGAAGTTAGTTGACAAAATGAGCACAAAGAAAAGGAATTTGTTGAAATGGTTTAATATGAACAATAGAAAGAAACAAAAGGTTTTCACCCACAGTCCAGAGATGTACTCTTCCAAAAATAAACCCAGTATCATTGGGGAAAAATGAGCATACATTTAGGAGACACTAGAAGAGACAGGCACACTTAGGGAACGCAAGGCAAGGCAAGAGCCACTTGTGATGCTGTCCGGCTCCACTACTCCTTCTCCTTCCTTATGTTCTCATTTTCTTCTCCCTGGGCTATGTTCCTCCCCTGAGCCCCCTGCTCCTCTCCATTGCCAACAGACTCTCAGCTCTGTCTTGGAATTTGGAATCTCACTTCCCTTGGAATTTATTCTCTGTTGGACTCTTTCTATTGGTGGAAGAGTGGTTCTGCCTCAAGATGCTGTATTGCTGTTGTTCCTTGTTTTGAAGAGGACCAGTGACACCATAGAGCAGGAGTCGGCAACCTTTTTGGCCGTGAGAGCCATAAACGCCACATTTTTTAAAATGTAATTTTGTGGGAGCCGTACAGTGCTCACAGTGCGCTCCTGTAACAGTGCCTGAAAAAAATTGACTTTATGGCTCCTGCAGAAAGAGCCATATCTGACCCTCAAAAGAGCCAGATATGGCTCGAGAGCCATACGTTGCCGACCCCTGCTATAGAGTGATGGCTTGACTTGAGTGTGAACTGGATTTAAGTGATGGAAGGAAAGTTAGAGATAGGTTTTGAGATTTTAGCAGAATCTGTATTTGATCCTAATTGAGTCAAGTCAATAAGCATTTATTAAATATCTACTATGTGCAAGACTCAGCGCTAAGCAAATAGGGCAATAAAGAAAAGCCACGAAATATTTTTAAATGGTTCTTTTTCTCCAGATGTTTGTAGTCAAATGAAGACATCAATTCACAAACAATCGTGTGCAAACAAGATATATAGAGAATAAATTAGAGATCATCCCAGAAGTATGATAGGGAGCTACTGGAGTTTGTTAAGCAGAGGAGTGATATGGTCAAAGATTGAGTAAAAATTTTTGGCAACTGAGTGAATAATGTTTGGGAGAGGGAAGAGACTTGAGGCTGGGAGATAAGGCTATTGAAATGGTCCTTTGGTCCGGAAGTGGGGATACTTGTGTGAATAATGAGAGGGAGATGGATGCAAGAGATTTTGTGGTTGTAGATGGGGCGACTGATAGATATGACGACTGAGGGAAAGTGAGAAACAGGATAATTCTAACTCTGTAAATCTGGGAGGCCAGGGCTTAGCACAGTGCTTAACACAAAGTAGCTATTTAATAAATGCTTATTGATTGACTGGAAAAAAAGCAATACCTTCACTAGAAACCAAGAAGTTTTGAAGGGAGATGTTTTTAAGAAAAGGCAGGGAATTAATTCACTTTCAGACCTACTGAGTTGGAAATGTCTGAGATATCCAGTTTGAAATGCCCAATAGGCAACTGGTTATGTGGGACTGAAGCTTTATTTTTTTTTTAAACCCTTAACTTCTGTGTATTGGCTCCTAGGTGGAAAACTGGTAAGGGTGGGCAATGGGGGTCAAGTGACTTGCCCAGGGTCTCACACAGCTGGGAAGTGTCTGAGGCCAGATTTGAACCTAGGACCTCCCCTCTCTAGGCCTGACTCTCAATCCACTGAGCTACCCAGCTGCCCCAAGGGACCGAAGCTTTAAAAAGAGCCTGTGCCTGGACTTACAGAGAAATGCAAGTCATCTATGTAGAGATGGTAATTAATTCCATGGGAGCTGATGATTTACCAAGTGTAAAGGGGAGAAAAGAGAAGGGGACCCAGGATGACCCGGCTAAGAAGATTGAGAGGGAGTAAGCAATCAGATAGGTCAAAGGAGAACCATGTCAATGTTGCAGAGAGGTTAAGAAAGAAAAGAGAAAAAAATGACAAATTTGTCAATTAGAGGGCAACTTTGGGCATGTTTTGGTTTAGTGATGAGGTTAGAAGTTAGTTTTCAAAAGCTTAAGAAATTAATGTAAAAAGTTTAGCAACAATGGTTTCTAAAGGTTTGGCTATCAGACATTCAACAAACATTTATTTTAAGTGTTTAATATGTGTTGGGGAGTACTCTGGGGATACAAAGAAAGGCAAAAAAATAGTACTTATCTTCAAAGATTTCACAAGGTAATAGGATAAACAACTTAAGCTAGATACAAGCAAGTCAGAACTACATATATATATATATATATGTATAAATATATAAATGTATTCAAACAAGATATAGATTTAAATATTTATATCTAAATTTATATATTTTGGGGGGCAGCTGGATGGCTCAGTGGATTGAGAACCAGGCCTAGAGACGGGAGGTCCTAGGTTAAAATCTGGCCTCAGACACTTCCCAGCTGTGTGACCCTGGGCAAGTCACTTGACCTCCATTGCCTAGCCCTTAACACTCTTCTGCCTTGGAGCCAATATTGACTTATTATAATATTGACAGTATTGACTCCAAGATGGAAGGTAAGGGTTTTAAAGAAAAAAAAATAAATTTATATATTTTCATTTATCTATATGCTCTATAGACTATATATATATGTATTCAAATTTGTATAGATATAGGGTTATGAGAATTCAAGGAAGACTAGTACTTCTTGTATGAGGGCTTGCTGAGCCCTTTTCAGGGCTCCTCATCCACCTTTGGGTTCTACCTGGCACCCAAATCCCACCTGTGGTGCCAAGAAGCTGTAGCAGGCATAGTGGGCACAGCCTGGCAAAACCATCTCAGCAAACAGGCTACCAGTTACCAGGATAACTGATGAACCTCAAACCAATTGTTGAGTTATCAAGGTGTCTACTCCAAGCATGTGAAGACTTCCCCTGGTGGAATGGGCAGACTAGAACAATTTGTTGCACTGGCCACGAAGGCAGCTGAAGCAGCTGCTGTGGAGTGCTTAGAACTTGGTCAGACATAGAAGATGCCAAGATCATCCACTGCATCCTGGGCCATCTCCAGTTGTCCTGACTTCTTCCTGCTGCTAGACTCCCAATCATTCTGGAAGAATGAGGCTGGTGACTTTGTGCAATTCTGCCTCACTTAAATCCAATTCATTCACGAGTCAGGGTCATCAGTCTCTTCAAAAACAAAGGACAAAAAACAATTTCTACATATACCTCTCTTTTCTCTCTTGTTTGTATACTATTATCCTATATTTTTTCATTTTCTTCCCACTACAACTTGCTCAAATTTATCATATATATAGCTATATGTTGTAAAAAAAAATAACCGAGCAACACAAGGCGCAAGGAATGCTAAAGAAACTCTTGTTTATGAAAAATAAACAATTTATTTAAATATATATAAAGGAAAAAGGATTTCTGATTCTAACTCCACCCAAATAAACTCCCAGATCCCGCAAGGAACCACTTCTCCTGTGATTCACAGCCTACGCTAATCCTCCCTGATCTAACTAACCAAATTTATACTATTCTAAATAAACCTAACCACTATAACTCTTAACTTCACCTTTAAGTTACAAAGATAACCAAGGCTAGCTGGTTGGGTCTCCACAAGAATCAAGTTAGGACTCTGAGCCTTAACAGACTCAGTCCAAAGCAAAGACCAGGTTTTATTTGGTCTTTTCTCAGTTTAACTAATCTATAGACAGTAACAGATAAATGAATAGTGTTTCCCAAGTTGGAAAAGAAAACACTCCACTCCTTCAAGTCTTTCACTCAGACAGAGAGAGAGGGAGACAAAGATGTTACCTTCTCCAGCCCTGAGAAAGAAGTAGTGTGTGGCTCTGTCGACTGCCAGAAGCCAACTGCCAAAATGCCACACCCAGAGCGTGTAACTGTCATAGAAATAACGGTTATAACTGCCACCAGTTGAATTGAACACTCTCTCTCAGCTCTATTTGAAACTCCAATTCTTCCTCAAGCCAGCTTCTCTGCTTATTTTATTTTTTTGTTTTTATTTTGAATATTTTTCCATAGTTACATATTTCATGTTCTTTCCCTCTCCCCAAACCTCCCTAAACCCCCTTAGCCGACACACAATTCCACTGGGTTTTACATGTATCACTGATCAAGGCCTAATTCCATATTATTGATAGTTGGACTAGAGTTATCGTTTAGAGTCTACATCCCCAATAATATCCCCATCAGCCCATGTGTTCAAGCAGTTGTTTTTCTTCTGTGTTTCTCCTCCCACAGTTCTTCCTCTGAATGTGGCTAGTTTTCTTTCTCATAAGTTAGCTTCTCTACTTCTTATCTTTAAACTAATAACAATACTTATTTTCTAATATCATCCTTATAGTGTATGTACATGTATATCATATATGCATAAATGTATAGATACGTGTATATGTCTATATGATAAATTGAAGCTAATCATAGTAGACAAAGAAGAGATAGATGATGATGGTTGAGGGGATGCTTGGATAAAGTGAGGGTGTGTGTATGTGTATGGCAGCTGGGAGTAGATAATGAGTTGTAAACAAAGAGAGACAGAAGATTAGAGAGTGGATGATTCTGGAGGCAGTCTGTCTGAATAGATGAAAAGGGCCTGACTCAAAGATATACGGTCTCTCCAAAGGGGCGCTTGGCAAGGAGAACCAACTCTTTATCAAAGATGTGAATAAAGCCTCAGCCTGGGATCCCTCCCATCATTCATTGATGCGCCAATAGAAATGCTACTGAAAAAAAGGTGAAGAAAAGCACATGACATTCTGATGGGTTCACACCATATTTATGTCATACAACCTCAAGTGGGACTTCGCTGCTGCCTGATATATCTCTCTAATCAACTCACTCTCCTACTCTCCACAGAAGATTTTCTAACCCTCCTTCTATCCCATTTCCTCCCACAGATCATGGCCTCTGCCATCTCCACTCTTTTGTTATTTTCAATCTCTCCCCTGGCTAAGGGGCCAATTTCCAACTGCCTACAAACATGCCTGTGTCTTCCCTATCCTGATAAAAACTTTCACTTGATTCTTTCATCCTAGCTAATTATATCATCTTCTCTTCTTCCCTTTGTAGTTAAACTCAAAAAGGCCATTTTACACAAGAGGTGCCTCCACTTTCTCTCCTCTCATTGTCTTTACAGACTGGTTTCTGACCTTATCATTCCACCAAAAATGCCCTCTCCCAAGTTACTAATGAGCTCCCAACTGCCAAATCCAATGGTCTTTTCTCAGTCTTAGTTCTCCTGGACCTCTCTGCAACCTTTGACACTGTGGATCACTCTCTCTCCTCCCTGATATTCTTTTCTCACTAGATTTTCAAATACTATGTCATCCTGGTCCTCTTCCTACCTATCCGACTGCTCCTCCTCTGACTCCTTAGCTGTTTTCTCCTTCAAGGAGATTCAAGGACAAGGGTGGGAGAACTATGGAAGGTGGAAGAGAGAGAGGGAAAGAATTCGGAACTCAAATTTTTTTTTAAATGATGCTAAAAATTTTAATATTTAATTGGGGACATTTTTTAAAAATTAAAAAAAAAAACTTTTAAAAAAAGAGGTCCTCCCTCAAGACTGACTTCAAGCTTGTCAAAGCATAAGCCCAGAGCCCTTAGTGGAACTATCACAATAGCTTCCTAATCAGTCTAACTCCCATATGCATACGACTGAACCATCTTCTTCTTCCTCTTCCTCCCTCTCATCTTTTTATTGAACCATTTATCAAAACATTTATTGTGGGCAGCTGGGTGGCTTGGTGGATAGAGAATCAAGCCTAGAGATGAGAGGTCCTAGGTTCAAATCTGGCATCAGACACTTCCTAGCTGTGTGACCCTGAGCAAGTCACTTAATCTCCATTGCCGAGACCTTACTGCTCTTCTTTCTTGGAACCAATACATAATACTGATTCTAAGATGGAAGGTAAGGGTTTAAAAAAAAATTTATCCAAAAAAAAAAAAGACAAACTACCAATATGATGGGAGTAGAGCGGGATGGGGGAATGGAGTTGCTCCCCCTTTGGCCAAAATAACTATTCTCAAAAAACAGTACAGGCTTCCTGTTGCTATTAGCTTTAAGGATTGTTGAGGTCCCTCGGCATACTAAGGGCTCCTGTTAATCCATTTGATGACATCAGATACCAGGGCTATTACATAAGAATATACAATAAATTGTTATGTCCTACCATAGCTACCTTAAAAAAACAGAAAATGGACTTTTGCAACTAATTTCTGTAAATTCCTCATCTATTAAAAAAATTGGGTTGACTCTATCACCCCTTTGGTCATCTCCAAATTTAACTTTGAGCTGTGATCCCTGTGCCTATGATTCTAATACACTCCATATTTGTAACCTAAAAGGTGTTGAGAGCTTAAAAAAAGGTTTCCTAAAATGATTAGACATTATCTCGCTGAAATGTACTTACATTATTCATTTCTTGAAAAAGGATTTTTTTTTCAAACCGAACCTCTCAGATAAGCTTAGCTTCTACAATTTCCTAATGAGTGTAATAAAAATTAATGAGTTTATATATATGTGTGTGTATATGTTGTGATGTATTGGCACTATGAAAAAAGCACAAGATTTTGAGTTGGAGAATTTGAATTCAAATTCCAGCTCTGCTAATTAATTACTATGTGACCTTGGAGATTGTTTCCATATCTATAAACTAAAAAGATTGAACTAAATGACTCGTAAGGTTTCTTCCAGCTTTAAATCTATGATCGTCACATGTTCACATGTATTACATACGTGCATACACACATGTACCTTACCTCTCCTGCACATTATCCAACAGTCAAGTATTTGACAAGTACTGAACTATTCCATACAAGGGGAGGAGACCATCTTTCCTCTGAAGAGGTCTCCAGATTTTAACCATAAGCTCTATGTGAAACATTATTCATGAGCTGTGAAAGCAGACACCTGTGCTTTATACACAAGGCTAAAGCAGAAATGAATACTTCAAACAAGAGGACTGTCAAAAATTCTAGACTTTAAATGTTGGCTCAGATCCATAGCTGCTGAGACTCCCATTGTTCAGGGCATTTTGTTTTAGACCGAGGGTTCCATCTTCTTGTTTTCTGGTGAATGGAAGTTTGATTAGGGTTCTCTGATCTTATACTCCAAGTGTTATTGCTTTGTATTTTCAACATGGTGGGAAGCACTTTCATTTTTGTTTTTGTTGTTCTGTGAAGGAAGGGACTGATCATACCACTAGATAAAAAATTCCTGTGGGAGAGGCAGAACAGGATTGATGGTTTCTTAACAGGGTTTCAACACAAATGATAAGAAACTACAAAAAAATAAAGTTATGTCTGGAAGTCTTCATTTAATTTAGAAAGTCTTTTGACTTCTGTCCTCTTATACTCCAGAGCAAGTCAATGGAACCTAATCGCCTGTATTAATACAAAACTATCCCCGAAGATAACCATTGCCAAGAAATGTCTCATCTTTTTTCCTTTGGGCTTTTTTATTCACAGAATAGCTGGAAGGTATTCCATCTTGCCCAAACAAAACTTGATAAAGAATCTCTATCACTTCTGATAAGTAATTATCCAGACTTCACCTTTCAAGCAAAAGAGAACCCACTAATTCCCATGGCAGTGGACTTCTTGGCAAAGATAATGGAGTGGTTTATATTTCCTTCTCCTTTTCATTGTACAGATGAGGAAACTGAGGCAAATAGGATGAAGTGACTTGCCCAAGGTCACAAAGCTGTCTGTGTCTGAGGCTGGATTTGAACCCAGGAAGAGGAGTCTTTCTGACTCCAGACTTGGCACTCTATCCACTGTTTATAGTTGCTCCAATAAACATTAGTTCCACCAGAGAAGGAAATGGCAAGCAAATCCTTCTAGCATCTTAGACCAGAAAATCCCATGTATAGCTATGGTCCATGGGGTCACAAAGAGTTGGACACGATTGAATGACTGAACAACAGCATTATTATTTATTAGCTATTATTAAGAGGGTAGCTCTACAGATTTGATGAATTATTTCTTGCTAGTGAGGCTGCTGGTGTTAGCTGAATTGGTATATCCTTGCTGACAGTGTTTGTGTGTATACTTCACATTCATTTCTATTTAATAAAAACAAAAAGATGATGGGTTATTTGCTTTTTTTTTTCTGACTACGTTTCCTTATGTTACCCAGGTTGGGAGTGCAACTATTTACTGACAGATCCCACTACCGATTGACACAGAAGCTTTGATCTGCTGTTTCTAACCTGGATTGGTTGACCTCTTCATAGGCAGCCTGGTTCCCTTCTTCCTCAGATTGGGGTAGTGATGGTTCGAGTGGGGCTCACCATATTGGCACCTTTAGTCTGATATCAGATCAGCTTTAGCCTTACTTCAACTCAGAACTCCTCAGTTCAAGAGATTCAGCAGCCTCAAACTCTCCAATAGCAGAACTTTCATGGGGGGTAGAGAGTGGAACAGCTTGCTCCTGGTCTAAAACAGAACTTAACATTAATTCCTTAGAAGATTCTAGAATTAAAGAGTCGGTCGTTGATCATCAACATTGAGAGGCAGTGATTACAAAGCATCAACATGGCTTTATGAAGAACAGGTCATGCCAGTCTAACTTTATTTTCTGTTTAAACAGTTATTAAAACTTAAAAATGAAGGGATTGCCATAGCTATAACTTACTTAGATTTTTAGTGAGCTGTTGGTCAAAGTGTTTCATAGTACCCTGATGGAGAAATCGAGGACATATGAGCTAAACAATAATACCATTAGATAGATTGAAACTTGGCCAGACTCATCATGGCAGCGGTAACCAGTGGAGCCACCCAGGAATCTGGATCCATACTATTTCATACTTTTATCAATCACTTGAGTAAAAGCATCAAGGGCAAACTCATCAGATTTAGAGACAGTACAATAATGGGAAGCATAGTTAACACTGTTTGCCAAAGTTGAAGATGCAAAAAGATCCTAATAAGCTGAAGCATTGGAATGAACCTAGCAAGACGAAATTCAATAGAGATAAATGTAAAATCTTACCACTTGGTCAAGGCAACTAGTGGCCCAATGGAAAATGTGTTGGGCTGTTAGGGACTGAGGTCTCAGGGTCTGAAAAGGCAAAGGTCTGTTGACCCCTGATGTTAGGTTTGTCTAAGCCCTGAGAGCCCTCAGCTTCCACATTTCCCACCATTCAAAATAGCTGATTCCCTCAGTTTCCATATTCCTCTACAAGTTGCTGATTTGAGGCAATAATCTTTTCCCAGACCTTATTTCCCAGACAGATAACATGTTTTTTTCAGCACCTGATTCTCCCTTTTTCTCAGTTCCTGTTATGTCTCTGATTACCCCCACCTTTAGTTCTTCACTCAAGGCTCTTTTTCTCTCAAAGCTACATTGTTATGGGAAAGATGCTTGAATTTTCATGAGAAAAATTCCTTGTGGTTTTTGCCTTTAAAAAGCTTGAGTATTCATTCAATAAGCAGCACTCAGCTGCCATCAGTGGACTGAGCTCCTTCCAACCCTACACTGTCTTGTCTCTTTTTTTTTTTTTCCCCGTCGCCCTTACTGTTCTGCCCCACAAAAGGGGCTCTAACATTGGGCCTGGGGGCAGAAAAATTTGAGTTCAAATCCAGCCTCAGACATTCACTAGCTATGAGACCACGATCAAAAGTCATTGTATTCTTTGAGTGTTTCACCTTCCATAAAACAGAAATAATATCATCTACCTTTCAGATTGCTGAAGATCAAATGAGACATTTGTGAAGCACTTAGCATGGTGCCAGGCACATATAGGTGCTTAATAAATGTTTGTCCTTTTCCCCGAATAGACATTTCAAAAAAATCAACTTCACAAGTGTAGGATGAAGGAGGCATAGTTGGATCACAATTTACCTGAAAAAGACCTCGGGATTTTAACGGACTATAATCAGTCAGCAGAGTGATGTGGCAGTCATGACAGCTAATGTGACGTTGTGCTCCATCAAGAAAGGCAAGAATAAGGAGGTGATAATCCTGCCATGCTCTCTCTGTCAGACCTCCTCTGCAGATATTGTGGTCAGTTCTGAGCACGAGTTTAAGAATGATATTGATAAGCTAGCTTGTGTCCAAAAGAGGAGGAAAATCAGAATGGCGAAGTGCTTTGAGTCACTGTCATATGGTTAAAGGAGCTGGGAGCATTTAGCCTGGAGAAGGCTGGGGCTGTGGTAGTTGCTTTCAAATATATGAAAGTTTGTCACATGGGAAAGGGAATAGATTTGTTTTCTTTTTCTCTAAATGGCAGAACCAAGAACAATGGGTGAAAGCTATCCAAAAAGAGAATAGGATACCTAAAAGGAGATGGGTTCCTGTCCTTCTTAGTTGTCAAGCCTCTGCCTGACATAGGGATTTCTTGACATAAGGGATGCCTACTGATGTCCCTTCCAACTCTTAGATTTTGTAATTATATTTGTTCCCCTTAAGAAAGTTTCAGCTTACAATCATTTGTTAACTTCAGAATTTCATTCTTGAGATCCTCCCATTCTTTTATGTGATTTTCCCTTGCAGAATTTTAGTCCACAAGATTCTCCCAATACTTTGAAATTGGCTTTTCCCAAGAATATGATGTACATCAAACTATGCCTAATTTTCCTCACTTTAATCACAAATTCTAAGATGGAGTGGTCAGTTGCTCCCAAGGTTTCCCTTGTTTCTACTTCAGCAATTCATCAGAATCAGATCCAGAATAGTAGTTCCTCTTATCTCTTCTTCTGTCTTCAGAAGGATGAAATGACCTTTAAAGCAAGCAAAATTCCTGTTTGCCACATCTGTTCTCACTGGGAATGTAGGCACTGCTGAGCAAGATTTAATTTATAAGCACTCTTCATGCACTATTCTCTTGAGAGAATAGTAGCTTGTTCAGTCATTTTTGATTGGCAATTAAATGAATTTATAATTGACTTTTCTCTTGTTGGAGAGAAGATGCCAGAGTATTGGAGACTCCTATCAATACTGTGGAAGCACATTAGAAACTAGTAAAACAAAAAATATTCAATTTTTTTTTGAACAACAACAAAGGCCTTTTTCCAGGGTCCCTGTGAAAGTCTTTCTTAGGGAAATGGATTAAGGGTAGTAGCCAAAATTTAGAATATTAGAACAGAGTACCTGTCTAATAATTAAGAATATAGCCTTCCCTACTCCCTGAAGTTACTGGGCTATGGATCCATTCTTTGTATATCCTCTGAAATGACTGGAGCTATCACTCACACCTTTCTACACTGATTCTCCACTGAGAAAAAAATTAAGATAATTAATTATAGGAGTTTATTGTTTATTCCAGAAATACCACTGATTCTTTGAGGATACAGAAGAAAAGAATAATAACTTTTTTACTCTACTATTCTGGAATATTAATGTCAAACCTCAACATATGATGACTTTTTCTTTGTTCAAGATTCTTATAAACGTGACTTCAAATTATCTTGAGTAGTAGAGAGATGTGCCAGAGAATCTAGGGGATGTCAGTTTGAACATCCATCTCTCCAAGCCAAAAATGGCTTGGACAAAGATTAATGTTAAATTAAATTGTTTCTGGCACAGTGCCTAAAATACAGAGTACACCAGTATTTTTTTCTTCAACATTATTATAGAATGCTTGCAAATCAGGTTTATTTATTGGAATTCCTTATCCATTTCCTCCTTCTATCTAGGTACTTAGTAATATAAACCAATGTCAATAGTTTTTCCTCCTTAAAATGGTTTTCATCCAAAAGCTTTCCATGACAATGATCTCCATTCTTTTTTGCCCAATATCTTCATATTGGCAACACTCCCCTTTGTTACCTATTTTGACACTTTGCTGAACCAATTCAACTCTACCCTATCCTCTACACTCCAGTCCTTTGCCTCTTTCCATCACAAATCATGTTTTGCCAATCCCCAATCTTACCATAACATCAACCTTCTTCACTCCTACTGATGCTAAATAAAATTGAAAAAAACAATGAAACTGTTAACCAATTGGGTCCACAACATAATTGTTATCTAATTTCAACTCAGCCCTTATTACAACATACAACAATCACTTTCCATTGCAGCTATTCCAAACCACATCTCTTCTCAAGGCTCCCAAAGTTCCTTTCCTCTTCCTTTGCTAAAGACTTCAGCTTTCACTTTATTGAAAAAAATTGAGGTTATTTACCGAAAACTCTTTTCCTTGTCTCAGATCACAATTATTTGCCTCTATCTTTTTCTTCTTGCCAACTCTAATTCCTTTACATGAACCACTGATCCCATCTCTTCTCATCTCTTCTACCAAACTGCCTTCATTTCTTCTCTTGCCTTCCATCTTCTTCCTAATTGCTTATAAACACACCCAAACCTCTCCCATCCTTAAAACAATTTCATTTGCCCCAACCACCCCCTAGCTATCATCTCATATCTCTTCCTTTTCATAACTACTTTTTTTTTTTTTAAACCCTTGTACTTCGGTGTATTGTCTCATAGGTGGAAGATTGGTAAGGGTGGGCAATGGGGGTCAAGTGACTTGCCCAGGGTCACACAGCTGGGAAGTGGCTGAGGCCGGGTTTGAACCTAGGACCTCCTTTCTCTAGGCCTGACTCTCACTCCACTGAGCTACCCAGCTGCCCCCTCATAACTACTTTTTAAAACTATTTGTACCTCCAGTTCTTTTTATTTCTTAATTCTCTGTATTTTGACTTCCGAACTCTAAAACTGTTGTCTCCAATTATCCAGTCTCTTAATTGCAAAATCTAATGGCTTCTTGATCTTCATCCTTCCTGATTTCTCTGTATTTGATGTAATTAATCATGTTCCCTTTCCTGGATATTCTCTTCTCTCTAGGTTTTTAATGACACGATTAGTTCTTTGCCTACTTGTCTAATTGCTCCTTCTCAATCTCTTTTGCTGGATCTTTCTCTAAGATATGCCCACTACAACAGATAGGCCCCACAGGTCTATCTGCTGGTTTTCTGCTGGCCCTCTAATGTCAGTTTTTCTTGATAAGATGGTTGGGTTCTCTTATGGCATAACTGCTTTATGTTTCACAATTCACTTAGTCTAAAAGGAAGACAACTAGATACCAAGATCCAAATTAGAAAGTGAAGCCTCTAAAAGGTCAGAAGATTTGGGTTCAAAATCCAGTTCCTGTGTGACCTTGGGCACATCCAAGCATCACCCCTTGGCTTCAGTTTTCTAATCTGAAAAATGACTGTTGATTTACCATGTACAAATTTTAATAATGGTTCATAATTCAAACAAAAGTTATATAAAATTTGGGGGTTCAAGCAGTACTAATCTGGATTTTAGAAAACTTCTAAAAAAATTTTTAGGAGTATGACACTGACAATGGGACAAAAGAAATAATCTCTTTTCCTAACATAGTTCACTTCAATGTTTCTACTTCTCAGCACTTCTCTTCAGAAGAAACTTTGGCAACCAGGGACAAGTGACAATATTAAGTGATTTGGCTATTTATTTTCCATAAGATGTACAGTTAATGTTGCCAATTGAGGTTAATTAAATTCTGCTCCTTGATTTTTTGATAGGAAAGATGGAAAAAAATGGAAGTGGAAAAAGAACTAATTCTCCTCATCTCAGTTTATAAGATACTGATGGCTTTTGATCATGATGTGTTTTCACTCACTGTAGGTATGCCCGTCTTAGACCTATTCTTTGGATATTTTACATGCAGGGCAAAAGAATCTGAGACCACTATGAGGCCCTGGTCTAAAATATTGAACTAGTTTTAAGAAGCCTATTTTTTCTGGACAAAGAGTGTTTCTTTTTGATTATTTTCTGATTCCAACTCAGAGCTCAGACCTTTGTAAGTCCATTATTCAAATGAACAGCTCCATTACTAGCTGGTATGAGTCATTGGGACAGCTAAGAAAGCAGGGAATTTCAGGAAATGTTTAACTGTGAACATCTTCCTAAGGATTTTCTTCTCTGTGCTTAGAATCAGACTTCTGAGAGTGAAAACGTTACCTGACAGAAATATTGGCTAGCATTCATGTAACACTTAAAATTTGCAAAATGTTTTACATATGTAATTTCATTTAATTTTCACAACAATCCTGTGAGGTACATGATTTTATTATCCCCATTTAAAAATGAGGAACCTGGGGGCAGCTGGGTAGCTCGGTGGATTGAGAGTCAGGCCTAGAGACGGGAGGTCCTAGGTTCAAATCTGGCCTCAGACACTTCCCAGCTGTGTGACCCTGGGCAAGTCACTTGACCCCTATTGCCCACCCTTACCAAGGAGTCAATACACAGACGTTAAGGGTTTAAAAAATAAAAAAAATTAAAAATAAAAATGAGACTAAGTGACTTGTTCAGGGTCATGCTTCTAGTATCTGAGGCAGGATTCAGATTCAGATCTTCTTGACTATGTTTAAAATGATCTTTGGAAGGAATGTTCCTTTTAAAATACATAGTTACTTGCTTCATTTTTGAATTTGCTCTTCTGTTTGTAAATAGTGTTAAAGCTTCAAAGTTTTTTTTTTGATTCATGGTTTTCTAAGTGATCTTTTAGTTTTTTAATTAGAATGATTTAATAAAAAAAATAAACTCACTCATTTGGACTAACGTGATAAGGTTGCTAAAGGAATGGATTTGTCCAACTTTCAAGGACAAACAGTAACACTTAAGTAAAAATGTTACTATCCAAAGGGAGCTACTATAGTTACACTTAACTGAGGATGAAGGTCTGTTTGTAATTAGCTTACAAAATAAGAATTTGGAACCTACAAGATTCTAAGAGCTTAAAAGCAACTTATTCTCCTAAATAAGGGAAGTATTTTCCTTGGAATAAGTATACAACACTAATCTATTTTAACACTCACTTTTCCCTAAAATAAAAATTTCTTTAATTTTTGGGATCTGCATTAAAGGTCTCCCTCCCCACCCCCCAAGATAATATTGTTTAATTAGCTGCATGAAAAAAAAAACCAATGGTAGGCAAAATGACAATTCATAAGATGAGTGCCCTTAAAAACAGGAGCTATTGGGTCACAGCCAAAATGCACAGCTAAAAATGAAAATTCTTTCCTGCTTGTCATCAGTACTTCTCAACTCAGCAGAAATCTCTTTTGTCCTCAACTCTTTTTATTTAGATTTACTCATCTCTTCTTGACCTCTTTTCAATAGAAATTGCACCTCTCTGGGAAACAGTGGAAGCCCAGGAGAATACAGTCACTGTCATCAGGCAAATTTCTTATCACCTATTGCTGCTACCTGATTAATCCCTGGCTTTGATTTCTTATCTTTTGGACTCACAACTCTCATTGCAAAGACTATCTGGAAGTTTCCTGAAAGCAAGCAAGAAAGGCAGTCAACATCTGGAGCAAGGTTACAGTGGGTTTCATGTGATTTAAATTGGAGTTTTATTAGATAATGTATTAAAAACATGTATTTTTAAATTTGGGGCAACATTAGGCAGGATATACACAGACCTACTAGTACCTTACATTTCAAATGAAATCTAGCATTTAAAAACTTGAGAAATATTGAATCAGGGGGCATCTAGGCAAATCAGTGGATTAAGAGTGAAGCCTAGAGATGGGAGGACCTGGGTTCAAATCTGCCCTCAGATGTTTCCTAGCTGTGTGACTCTGGGCAAGTCACTTAACCCCCACTGCCAAGCCCCTGCCACTTTTCTGCCTTGGAACCAATATACAGTATTAATGCTAAGACAGAAGGTGGTACAGCTTTAAAAAAAGAAGGGAGGGGAAGAGGAAAGGAAAGTATAGAATCACAGGTGTGACCATAGGCAAGTCACAATCTCTGAGCCTCAATTTCTGTATATATAAAATGAAGAAGTTGGCTGTAGATAGCCTGAAGTCCCTTCCAACTCAAGACCTATGATATTATGAATTACAAATACAAAGAGTGTTACCCCTTTCCTATATAAGTGACCAGCTTGTGTCCAATTAAATGAATGCTATTAAACTTGGGCCAATAGCTCTATGTGAAAAGCTAATTGTGGATTGAACTCTGGGGTTAAGTTGGTGGGTGAAGAACTGAGTTACAGGGCAAGAGGTGAGGCTGAAGACTGGAACACTTTTGAGGAGGGCTCAGAATGGCAATCCTGTCTTTTCCCATACTTAATCCAGCTAAGATTGTGACTACCAAAATTCCATGCTGACAGGAGCTGATGGCAAAAACCTTTCCAAGAATTATCTTTTTCCAAAACTAAAGCCAGAAGTCATGCTCAGGATTTTCTTGCAAACTCTATAAATTATATATGGGAATCAGCTGGGCTCTTTTTACATGATGCCAGTGAATGCTGAAGTTATGTACTCCCAGATAATGGAAGGCTTCTTACTATTATTTAACCTGTTTATTTATATGGATTCTTTTCTTCACATCTTCAGGTGAATGATTTTGAGTCTGCTGATATTCTGTACCCAAAAGGAAAATGTACCTGTTGGGTTTTTTTTTTTAAAAAACCCTTACCTTCCGTCTTGGAATCAATACTGTGTATGGGTTCCAAGGCAGAAGAATGGCAAGGGCTAGGCAATGGGAGTTAAGTGACTTGCCCAGGGTCACACAGATAGGAAGTGTCTGAGGCCAGATTTGAGCCACCTAGCTGCCCCCTACATGTTGATTTTTAAGTGTCATTATTTACTTCATTTAAAATAATCCCATCAAGAAATATACATATAATATTTATGGTGATATAAATCTTTTATGGAAAAAATGCGGCAGCTCCATGTAGCCCAACAGGGAGCATTAATGAAGCTGGAAAAACTTAACTCAACCCTGTTGAAAAGTAGAATTCAAACAACTCTTAGAAGACATCCAGGAGCCATAATAAACACTGAACAGATTTCATTAAAAACCAGTAACAATACAAGAAAGAATTTCCCATAAGTTAGACATTGATGAAATGACTAAACATTTGCATTAATTAAAATTGTCACTACTTACTTTGAAAGAAGAATGGGAGGATTTGAAAACAAAAATTGTGGACTCTCCAAGGAAGTTAAAAAATGAAAAAGATAAAATGAAAGAGATGATGCTGAAACTCAAAACATCAAAGCTTGACATGACTAAGAAATATGAAGCCTATTGAGCTGCAATAAGAGTATGCTTGCATTCCAAATAGAACCACAATTATATTAAAAGAATATGTAAGAACTTGCTGAGAATGGCCAAAGAAATAAGACTGAAAGTGCTCAGACAGAAGAATTAAAAAAACTGAGGACCAAAAACATCACTGAAAAGACTAGTCATTGTCAAGAAAGAAAAACTTGCCCCAACCCAACTGAAGATAAAGAAGCATGATGTCAAGAAGATAAAAAAGCATGATGTCAAGTAATAAATTCTTTGTGTGTGAAGAATGTAATAAACTTCAAGGTAAGACAGGAACTGTATATATACAGGTGACAACAATTAACTGTGATAGCCAAAGAATCAGACTTGAAATAAATAGCTCAAAAACATCATTGAAAATGAGGAGATTTAAAATTCCAGGAAATCTTCACCTTGAAAAGAGAGATATCTTGAAACTATGGAGAAGGCAATGGGAAAGGGCAAAGCAAGAATCAATGAAAAGGGGACATTAATGCATTGATGGTGGAGCTGTGAACTGATCCAACCATTCTGGCTGGCAATTTGGAATCACGCTCAAAGGGCTATAAAAGAATGCTTGCCCTTTGATCCAGCCATACCATTGTTGGGTTTGTACCCCAAAGAGATCATAGATAAACAGACTTGTACGAAAATATTTATAGCTGCTTTTTGTGGTGGCAAAAAACTGGAAAAGGAGGGTATGCCCTTCAATTGGAGAATGGCTGAACAAACTGTGGTATATGCTGATGATGGAATACTATTATGCTAAAAGGAATAATAAACTGGAGGAGTTCCAGGTGAACTGGAAAAGACCTCCAGGAACTGATGCAGAGTGAGAGGAGCAGAGCCAGAAGAACATTGTACACAGAGACTGATATACTGTGGTAAAATTGAATGTAATGGACTTCTGTACCAGCAACAATGCAATGACACAAGACAGCTTTGAGGGATTTATGGTAAAGATGCTACCCACATTCAGAGGAAGATCTGCAGGAGAAGAAACAGAGAAGATAAACAATTGCTTGAACGCATGGGATGAGGAGGACATGATTGGGGATGTAGACTCGAAACAACCACACCAATGTAAATATCAACAATATGGAAATAGGCCCTGAACAAGGACACATGTTACAACCAGGGGAAATGTGTGTCGGCCATGGGTGGGGGGAGAGCGGGGGGGTGAAGGGGAAAGTAGGGGCATAAAGTATGTAAACAGGTTAAAAATGAATATTAATAAATGTTTTTTTAAAAAAAACATGGTAGGGGAAAGAGAAGGAGGAAAGTTGAACTGGACCTGAGTGTCCATTTATTTTGACATAGGAGTTTATTCAAAAATGTAGTTAATGTATATCAAAAGAGAGAATATACTGCCCTCCCTCCACCGTCACATTTGCAACAGTATACATTATCATCTGGAAATATTCTTTACACTATAGAAGAGGAATCGTTTTTGCTTCAAACCTCACTAGTGACTGTTCATGTGGTTTCTCATGCTTCCTTTAATCCCTGGGGAAAACTAAAAATTCCAAAGAGAAGATCCTTTATTTTGGCTTTTTCTTGTCACATCCAGGGCTCAGGAAGAAAAGAATATTGGATCTGAGTTCCATTACTGCTTTTGCCACTAGTAATCTATCTCTGTGTCTTCTTTGTATGAATGGTCTCCCATGACTGCAACCCAGCAGCTCTTCACCTTTTCCTCTTAAAATCCCTAGATTCCTTCAGAGTTCAGATTTTACTTTCTACATAAGACCATATCTGATCCCTCAAAGTATTTGTTAATATTCTCCCACTATTGAAATAACTTTGTATTGCTTTGATTATATATGTATTTTACTAACTTGTATATGCCTTAACTGCCAATAAAATTGAAATTATTTGAGGGCAAAAAAAAAAAAGAACCAATGAAAAGGCTACTTAGCAGAAGAGAGAGAGAAGTATAGTATTTATTTTATTTTTTTTTAAACCCTTAACTTCTGTGTATTGGCTCCTTGGTGGAAGAGTGGTAAGGGTGGGCAATGGGGGTCAAGTGACTTGCCCAGGGTCACACAGCTGGAAAGTGTCTGAGGCCGGATTTGAACCTAGGACCTCCTGTCTCTAGGCCTGGCTCTCAATCCACTGAGCTACCCAGCTGCCCCCAGAAGTATAGTATTTAGACTGAGCTGAACTACCTCTCGATATTTGGACAGAGCTTCAAATGTGTGAAATTTACAGATTGGAGAAAGAGAATACTGTGGGGTGGGAATTAAAACTGTTAAACAATAAAAAATAAAACAATTCAAGAAATTAAAATATCATGATCTTTTAAAAATCATAATGTTTTTACAAGAGCTTTTACCTATTTTACCTCTTTACATATTACCATAATATGCTTTTATCTTTGAAAGAAATAGTATGTCAATAAAGTTATTTTCCTCAAGGAAAAAAAAGCTAATTATGAACCATGAAAAAGTTCATCTTCTTGAGCATAGGACTGAATACAGAAAATATGATTTTAAACAAGAGACATGTCTTTATAGTTCTAAACAAAAATGTGAGGTCAGATACATGGCTGTTATAAACTCCCAAGTACGAATAGATACCTGCAGGAAAGGGAAGACCTGGTTAGGGTTTCTTAGTTATATATTCTGAGTATCATCTCTTTAAATTTCCTATGGCCTCCTTTTTCTTGTTTCTCCTGTCAAAGGAAGGAGACCATACTGCTCACAGCTCTAAAGCTGTGGAAAGCTCCGGTAGCAAAGGCAAAATAGAAGAGCTATCTTTCCAAAAGGTTTCTAACAAATAACAAAACACTTGCTACAAATCATTATGTCAAGTCTTCAAATTATTTTAAGATAATTCTTTTACAGTTAACATGAGATTATTAGCTGTGTGACCCTCAGCAAGTTATTTATCCTCGGTTGCCTAGCCCTGCCTACTCTTCTGTCTTGGAATTAATACAAAGACAGAAAGTAAAGGATTTTTTTAAAAATGAGGTAACACACTGACCACCACTATAATGAACAACTTTAGGGGAGAACTCCAGCTCCTTGTAACAACAGGAAATAACAAAAATTTAAATGTGCTTTGAATCCTCAGAATTTAGCACAGTGCCTGGCAAACTGTAAATGGTTAACGGGTGGCACAATAGATAGAGTGCTAAGCCTTAAAGTCAGGAAGCCTCTTCTTCCTGAGTTCAAATCCAGCCTCAAGATACTTACTAGCTGTGTGACTCTGGGCAAGTCATCTAACCCTGTTTGCCTCAAATTTTTCATCTGTAAAATAAACTGGAGAAGGAAATAGCAAGCACTTTAGTATGGCTGCCAAGAAAACCCCAAATGGGGTCATGACGAATCAGACATAACTGACATAACTGTCCTTACTGTGGCACAATGGATAGAGAGCATAAACTTAATTCTGGCCTTAGACATTGTGTGACTCTGGGCAAGTGTCTTTCTGTCTGTCTGTATGTCTATCTTAAATCCCTACCTTCTCTGTCTTAGTAGCAATACTAAGTAATGTTTCAAAGCAGAAAAAAGGTAAAGACTAGGCAACTGGGGTTAAGTGACTTGTCCAGGGTCACATAGCTAGGAAGTATCTGAGGTCAAACTTGAACCTAGGACCTTCCATCTCCAAGCCTGACTATCTGTCCATTGAGCCACCTAACTGCCCTGGGAAAATCTCTTAATCCCATTTGTTTAGTCCTTGCTCTTCTGTCTTAGCTGTTAAGAAAGTAAGGTTTTGGGGGCAGCTGGGTGGCACAGTGGATAGTCAGGTCTAGAGATGGAGGTTCTAGGTTCATATCTGACCTCAGACACTTCCTAGCTGTGTGACCCTGGGCAAGTCACTTAACACCCATTGCCACTTAGCCCTTACCACTCTTCTGCCTTGGAACCAATACCTAGTATTGATTCCAAGATGGAAGGTAAGGGGTTTAAAAAAAAAAGAAAAGTTTAAAAAGCAAACAAAAAAAAAAGGAAGTTGTAGGACTCAGATGATAGCTCTCATATAGGTTAGTTTTGCTAACTCTGGGTCAGTTCTAGTCCCAGTTTAGTTTATGAGTAAATTAAGATTTCCTCAATTCATATTATTAGATTTACTATTCTTTTCCTTTTCCAGTATGTTTGATTCAGAAATAGACACATTGGTAGAAACTTGTTTTTATCCAACTTTATTACTTACAAGCTACCAAAGTGATTTTCCTTAAATGTAGACCTAACTATGCAACCCTTCTACTCAAACATGGCTATTGTCTCTAATATAAAATATAAACACGACACTGGTAGGAAAAGCCCAGAGTGTATCTTCTCATGTAAGAACTTGAATATCCTCTGCTCTTCATTCCCACTGCTGCTACCCTAAGCAACATCTTCATTACTTTTACCTGGACAATTAGAACGGCATCTTGATCAGTACCCCCAGCTCTGCACTGAAGCCAGAGTAACCCAAAGCAGAGATCTGCTTGTTATTTCCTTATAAATTAAAAAAAACAAAAACGAACCCAACCCAACTCTTCAGCAATTGTCCATTGCTTCATCCATAACTTGGCATTAGAGATAATACACAATCTGGCTTCAAATTATTTTTTCAAATTCATTTCATGTTACTGTTTTTCAAGTGCCCTATACTCCACTCAAACAGATCTATTTGCCATTCAATCAAATGTGATAATATTTGTCAATACCTGTAATAAATATTATTTGTAAATATAATCAAATGAAAAAATATTTATAAAAACACTTAGCACAGTATTTGGCATATAGGAGGTACCTAATAAGTATGTGGTCCCTTCCCCTTTCTCACCATTTACTAATTATATCTTGACTTCCCACTAGTTAAAATCCCATCCATCTTTAAAACTTAGATCAAATACCACCCCTCCACCACGAGCTGTCCCTTACCCCATCCAGTCAAAATCTGACTTCTTGTGAACTCAAAGGGCATTTATTTCATGTTTTTCATTTACGTTTCATATTCTAATCTGCATTCTAATTTGTACATCTTAGCCCTTCTACTAAAATGAAGATGTTTGAGGGCAGTGGCCTTTACAGAAAACCTTATAGCTAAAATTGTGATTAGCTCAAAACCAAGGATGTTAGTTGGGTGCCAATAATGTTTTCTTTCCTGTTCTAAATTAATTTTAAGTTTCATGTTTTATCAATTCAAATACTACCCCCTCAAAGAAGCCTTCTCTGGTCACTTAAGTGGAAGTGATCTCTCCTTCATATGATTTCATAATCCTTTGTACTTACATATTTACCACATTCTAAGTTATCTTTATCTGTGCACATTTCTTATCTCCCACTACTAGACCTTAGGTTCTATGATAGGAGGAACCATGTCTTACTTGACTTTCTAACCCTCCCAGCCCCTACCATAATGTAGTGCATATAATTCATTAAAATAATGGAATGAGTAAGGAGTTACATATTTAAAACTGGCACCAATCAAAAATAATGGCTGTTTTCTCTTTCTTCTCTTTTCTCACAATGTTTCCTAAATGCTTCCTGTTAGATATGTTAAAACATCTCCACAGCTTACTCACATCTCATGAATTAATTTTAATAAAGAATGAAGAATCATCATAGGAACGGGTAATCCCTGAAGACTTCATAGAAATCACAGAAATCAATAGTCTCTGTAACTAAGGCTCCTATAAAACGCTAGCTCCATGTAAGAGGAGATTTTGGAACAGCATGGGGTATATCTTTTCCCCTCTTAGTTTCCACCTTCTCTTCTGAACAAGAGGGACTACCTTCTAGCTTTAGCAGTTTAGGAGTTCGAAAATACTTTTGCTTCCACCTCAAGTAAAAAAAAAAAAAAAAGACCAGGGCAAAAAACATTTAATCACTCACTGTGATTTCATATTCAATTATTAGTGGACTTATAAACCATTTAACTTGCTTTACTTTAAACCAATACTCCAGTCAAGAAAGGTAGGCCCAAAATTTGTTCTTTTATAATGACAAGCATAACTAAGTACAAAGGAATTTCAATGGTGTGGACTGTTAGCATGCTGCGTTGCATTATGTCAATAAAATAATCCCTCTCCCCCAACCTTTCTCCCTATCCCGCCCCCCCATCACTCCCCACCCAGGAAAATAAATGATTGTGCACTGCATGACGATACCATTAGGAGTGTACTTTGGTACATGCAAAATCAGTTCCCACAGAGGCTGCATCAGAACCAGCAGCCTCAGCACCCAAAGTCATTTTTTTTAAGCTGCTGTCCATATCTTCAGCCATGTTCCTTCCATAACACCAAGTGAATACTGTGGTCAGGCATACTGGTGGCAAAAACCAAACCCATATCATTCTGCCCATCTAGTCCATTCAGCCATGACATTTCACCTGCCAAGAAGCTGGAGCCCCTCTTTGACTTCCTGTACTCAGGAAGAGGCCAGCGGCTAATCAGGTTCTCTGTCCTTAAGTCCATGATGTATAGGTAGCGGTTGTCAAATAACAGGGCAAAGATGTCTCCAAAGCCAAGTAATGCCAAATTTGCTAACTCTGGAGTCTTGATAACCCTGTAAGAAGAAGAGTTTAAGAGTGATGAACAAGAGCAGAATTTTACTTAGGTCATTATCAACCCAGAATATCAAAACTAGAGGGAATCCTTAAGATTATCTAATCTATTCCTCTTGTTGAATGGATCATAGCTTTAGAGCCAAAAGGAACCTGAGAGGTCATTGAGTAGTACAATTTATTAATTTTAGAGATGAGGAAACTGGTGAGGGGCCTGGTGCACAGAGAAGTCACCTAATAGTTAATCAACTAGAATTCTGGTTTCCTCATTCAGAATCCAGGGTTACTTTCCACTAAATGCAGAAAAGGTTTCTTAGTGGATTCATTAAAAAAAAAAAGTATTAATAAATAGTACATATACACACTTACACTCCTTTTTAAGTTTTTAACTACAACAAACTTAGAATGACTTAAATTAACTTGATTCAAACAGAAAACACTACCTGAGAATATCATAGCTGGCAAAGTCCCACTGATAAAGTCCTAGAGCTGAACTACATACAATGTATTTGCCATCAAAATGGAGTCTTGGCTGCAAACAGATACTTCGATCCTCAGACACAGACAATGTTTTTAAACATTTGCAGTTGATTTCTCTTCCAATTGGCCAAATCTACAAATTGGAGAAGAAGAAACAATAATCAGAAGAATGCTAGCTGATATCAATTTGGGGGTGGAGAAGGAAGGCAGGAGGTAAAAAAAAACTTGTTTCAAAGCAAGCTAATACTGGCCTGTGTTTACTACATTCAGGTTGATTTAGCCCATTTAGATGAAGAAGAGAATGCTGATATAAAGCAAAAATAAACCAGGAAAGGAGATTCAGTGCAATTTTTCAAAATGCCAAGTCTTAAGCAATGCTATCCACCTCTAGCATCTTCTTTACTTATCATCTTGTTGGAGTAAGAATGCAGATGAAAGAGGGCATCTGGGTAGCTCAATGGATCGAGAGCGAGGCCTAGAGACGGGAGGTCCTAAATTAAAATCTAGCCTCAGACACTACCTACATAGCTGTGTGCCCCTGGGCAAGTCACTTAACCCCTATTGCCTAGCCCTTTCCATTCTTTTGCCTTGGAGCCAATATACAGTATAGATTCTAAGATGGAAGAAAAGGGTTAAAAAAAAAAGAATCCAGATGAAAGCACACAATTTTTCACTTGTTTATTTGGGTATATGTTTTGGGGTTTTGGTTTCACAAGATTATTCATTTACAAAAATGAACAATATGGAAATAGGCTTTGCATGATAATATATGTATAATCCAGACTGAATTGCTTGCCAGCTCCAAGAGGGAGGAAGGAAGAGAGGTAGGGAAGGAGACAATTAGGATCATATAAGTTCAGAAAACTTATTTGGAAATTTGTTATTACATGTAATTGGTAAAAAAGTAAAAATAAATTAACAAAATGCCAAGTTCAACCTGAAGCAAGAAAAACATGCTCAAAAATCTTTTTTTTGTAACAACAGCAGCCTTTGTGGAACATTTTGGTCTAGGATTCATTTTCAATTTCGAAATCGAATACCAGAAACTTTATTGCCACTCATTGTTTATTAGGAAAACTCCAACATATTAGTGTAATCCTTTGCCTCAACTGCCGTGAATACTTAGCTTATACTGTCAAGTCCCTGCATTTCTTGACCCCTGCTCTACTGCTACATAGGTGATGTTTGCAAGTGGAAGCTAACCATGAGGTTCCCATCCAATGAGGGGGGAACAAAACTTCACTCCACTGAAAGCTTTATTATAATACCCGAGGTTCTATAGCCACAAGAGATGTTTAAGGTCTCTGAACCTTTCCTACCATTAGGAATATGGGAAAACTTGAAGTCAGTAAGACATTTTAGTAACAGAAAGGCCAAATGGGGATGGTGACAAGGAAGAGGCAATGAAATGCACCTGCATTATACTTGAACAAGGTAGATGTATTTGGATCTGGAAACTTGGGAGTTAATGCTGCTTCTCTAACTACCCAGAACAAGATGAAGAGACACTCCTAAAGCAGCACTTCATACTGAGGCATACTGTGTTTCAGATGATATCTCCACATCCAGAGACAATTTTGATTTTGTTAAATTTACCCATTTTCATCTAACAGAAAACTGAAAGGCAGAAAGTAAAAAAAACACTCACCTTGATTTCATACTTGTCAGCACTAAGGAGAATATGATCTCCAGGGCTGTGCAAGAGAGACTTGACCTTGCACTTCTGTAAAACCACCTGCAAGTATGAAAAGTTTTTATTAAAGAAGGTCTAAAGTTATATGGTAGATGATACCAAGCTGATGTAGCCTAAATCTTAAGTTATATGCAAACTAATTATATATGTTCTCTCACAACTAGATCATTTAGGTATTTAACAGGATGTTATTACCAGTATTTGTCCCTTCTCTAAATAGCTTCAGTCAGTATCATAAAACCAAATGAGTTAGAGCATGAGGGGTCTTAGAGATTACCTAGTGCACACACCCTAGTTTACTGGCGAGAAAACAAAAGCTAGACCAAATATTATAGACCCCTCACTTTGAAATTCAACATGATTCTCAGAGATATTTCTGGTACTTTAGAAGTATGTCTGAGGCATAAAGTCAATTTGGACCACTGAGGAAAGAGTTACCATATGTCATAGGCCTCATCATAAGCATCTGTATTACTGGCTATCTGGTATCTAGAGAAGATGTGATGTTATTAAATCCCAGCATTTTTACCTGCTGCCCTGCCTCCAGATGCAAGGTTATATATAATCGTCAAATTCTGACATTTTTGCCAAACCACCCACAAATTATGGTTAGAAGTTATGATTATTTAATCATTCTATGAAAAGCTGGTAAATGAACATGAATGCAGACACAGAAACAGCCAAAAACCACCTGCTTCCAAGGAAACAGGTGAATAAAGGAGTACTTAAAGGATTCTCCCCTGGAAACCCAACCAAATGTCTGGGTGGGTATTGTAGACTTCCAAGTCATGGTACAGATTTTGATTTTGGGATGCAAAGATCTTTAAGAGCATCTAACCCAACTCTTGCATTTTGCAGATGAGGAAACTAAGACCCCAAGAAGAGAGAAGAAATGCTTAGTCACATAGCACAAACTCAAACGCAGGGGCCAGTCAGTTCTTGTTTAGCTGTCCTGCTCTATGCTGCCTCTTCTAAGTTTTAAGAGCTCGCAGAAGAAAAGATGAAATCCCACAATGTTTGAATGGACAACTATGAACAACTACTAATCTGAGATTCAGGCTCAGCAGCAGATCTCCTACCTTGGTTACCCACTCAGTATGTCCTGTGAGTGTGTTCAGGCATGTTCCCGTTGATAAGGCCCATACTTTCAGAGTGAAGTCCGCAGAACCACTCACCAAGAGATCAAGCTCATCATTGTAGTCCACACTGAACACTAAAAATAAAAACCCACACACATACAAAGATAAAGCACCCACCACTATCATATCATCATATATCCCTTTCTCTTGCTGAGAAAAGGGCAAATAGCCCAGGTATTCTCCCAGAACTGTACAATTATGAAAATTTTCAAAAGCCATTCTTATACTTTAGTCTCAGTGCTACCACTGATGCTACTATATATAATAGGACTACTCAACTAGGAATTACAAAGAAAATCCAGCCATTTCAAACCTCTTTTAGTTTTGAGGTTTATTAACAACAGATATGCAAGCCTACCAGGTGGCCAATTCTCAACATCAGTTAACTTCTCTGTTTTGAGTCATTAATGAACTGAAAGGGAATCCAAACCTCAGAAACACCAGTATTCTCTCCTCAGCAATAGCTGCAGGCAAATGGCCACTGCACAAGCAATGAGTTATTTGTTACATTTACAGAAAACTGCATTTAGATACATGTAAAACCCAGTGGAATTGTGCGTCGGCTACAGGGGGGTGGGATTGGTGGAGAGGGAAAGAACATGACATATGTAACTATGGGAAAATATTCAAAATAAAATAAAAATCGGGAGTTGTTTAACAAAATAAACAGAAACACAATTAAAAAAAAAGAAAACTGCATTTAGTCACTGAGAGATGGGTCCTGTCGGCTGGATATAGACAGTGCAAAAAAATCAATTTCAACTGTATATGGTTGTGAAAAAAATAAGAAGGAAAATGGAGAAAATATAGATTACAGCTAGAGCCCAATTAGTGCAAATAATGAATCACCTGAAGTAGCTGCATCATTCAAATTCACATTGCATGTTTCTTTTGGGCTGAAACCAATGAACTTCAAACAGTTAGAATTTGAATATATGCAACCACTTCAGAGGATTCATTATTTGTACTAATCAGCACCCAGCTGTACCTCAAAAATCAGATAAGCTTAATTCATTCAACAAATATTTATTAAGAGTCTATTAAGGGGGTGGGGAGCACTGGGTGGCTCAGTGGACTGAGAGCCAGACCCAGAGATAGGAGGTCCTAGGTTCAAATCTGGTCTCAGACACTTCCTAGCTGTAACCCTGGGCAAGTCACTTGACCTCCACTGCCTAGCCCTTACCACTCTTCTGCCTACGAACCAACACCTGGTATTGATTCTAGGACAGAAGGTAAGTGTTTTTTAAAAAAGAGTCTATTAAGGGGACAGCTGAGTGGCTCAGTGGATTGAGAGCCAGGCCCAGAGATGGGAGGTCCTAGGTCCAAATCTGGTCTCAGACACTTCCTAGCTGTCCGACCCTGGGCAAATCACTTAACCCCCAATGCTTGGCCCTTACCATTCTTCTGTCTTGGAACCAATACACAGAATAGATTCTAAGATAGAAGGTAAGGGTTTAAAAAAAAAAGAAGAGTCTATTAAATGTAGACTACTACTGGAGTCACAAAGTAAAACAAGAAGGTAAATAAGACTTTGTCCTTGTTCTCCTGGATTTTCATAAACAATCTGGAAGGAAGATATGTCCATATATAGCTATAATTAAATCAATGTGTTATGGCAGAAAGAGCAATGGTCTTGAAGTCAGAATATATGGATTCAAATACAGCTTCTGACATTACTCATATGACTGAGTAAATTACTTCCTCTCTCTGAGCTAATATGGCCCATATGTAAAAAGAGAATACTTGCTACTTTACAGGATTAGAAGGAAAAATACTTTGTAAAGCATAAAATGTTATAAAATCCAAAGCTGCTATTATTAGAATATAATAAAAGAAAAATAACGTATGATGAAACTGGGTAAGAAAAAACCAGTATTAGCTAGAAGAATAAAGGAAACATAGCTGGAAGAAATATATTTGAGTTTTGTTTTGAGGATGGTAGGATTTTACTAGGCAAAGATTTACATGAGGAGAGGAGCAATCTACCAGATCAACTTAAATCTTTGGACAAAATCCCAAATACATCAAGAAAGAGAGGCCTAAATTTCAATTTACAGTCAAATGAGTTTTTCAAGAGAACGTAGAGAAAAGAATAGATTGCAACTTAATTCCCATCCCATGGCATTTATTTCTAAACCACTTAAAAAGTGTTTTTCAAATCACTTATTTGTTGTACAAGATAATTTAGAAATCATCTGTCAAACAGCTAAACACAAAACTCCATGAAAAAGTAGATACATTTTAGAAGTGTTAGATTCCATCAATGTGTAGACAAAGCTTTGAATGAGGAAAATGTATGGCAAATACACTGGACTAGGAAGACCTGGCCTCTAGCTCTAGTTCTGCTACTTCTTTGACCTCTATCCTAAGGTAAATCATCTCTCAGTCTCAATTTCCTCAGTCATAAAACAGGAATAATATCTACCTGCCAATTACACAATGGGGTTGTGAGGACCAAATGATCCATCCTTTTCACTTCTTCCAGAATGATATTTCTTATGCATAATTCTGGTCCTGTCACGTCTCTGTTCAAAAATCTTCAAATTCCTTTGGCCAGCATCCAAGATTCTTCACAATTTGATACAACCTTTCCAGCTATACCTCCTTCAATGTACTTTATGGTCCATTCTAGTCAAACCCCTGGCATGTTAAACGTGCCCTGCCCTCTTCCCTCAGTGACTCAGATCATAATCTTCTTTGGAATGCCTGCTCTAGACCAAGGATGGGCAAACTACAGCCCATGGACCAGATGCGGCTCCCTGAAATGTTCTATCTGGCAGAGCCACGTTATTCCTAATCTGACAAATACAATGAGTAGGATACAGTACAATGAAACTTGGAAAGAGTTGCCTTAGAAACAGACTGACAGATGAGCATTTCCTTTCCTTTGGCCCCCTCTTTAAAAAGTCTGCCCATCACTGACCTAGACCAATAATATCCTTCCCACAGATGTTGATCAGCAACTCTATTCCATATTTCTTTGATGATTTGTATTGTGTATTGTAGATACATGTCTATTCCTTATTCTCCCTCAAAGCTCCATTAAGGCAGAGCCAAAGTCTTAATCTAAATCTGCAATTCCCCACCCCCCCCCAGTATCTGGCACAGTCCTCTGCATGCAGTAGGTGCTTAATTTATCTTTGGTGAATAAAATAATACAGAGGAAAACCTTTTTTAAATTATAAAGTGTTATGTGTGTGAAGGATTTTTAAAATTATTGAGAATGTATGAAAAATGATTCTATGAAATAAGATTTCCTCTAAGATTTTTAAGGCATAAGTAAATGATTTGCAGATGAACCCTGGCAAAATATATAGCCAAAATGTACAAGGAGTAAAAGATTACTTAGTTATTAGGTAGTACAGATCACTGCAAAGGAAAGAAGCTAAGAGTTTGGACTTGATATATTTGAACTGATGATATGGGACAAGTCACTTAACCTCCCTTGGTATCAGTTTCCTCATCTGTAAAACGACAGGGGTTGAATTCGAATGGCCTCTAAAGCTCTTTCTAGCTCCAATTCTATGCAGTCCAGCACAGAGGTTTAATTCTAAACTTTAAAATATGGATTTCTAAGGTTTAAAGAAAACGAGTCTATATTAACTCAGATCTCTCTTCTCCATTCCAATGCTATGGGTAGGGAAATTAACAGTGCAAATAAAGGGAAACGTCCTGTAACAACCATGAAAGAAGAATGGCACATGTAAAAAGTTAATTATCTTTCTTGAAATCCAGACTAAGATAGGGATTTAAAAAACCATACCTGCCCCTGTGTGTCCTCGGAAGTGCTGAGTTCGGGCTCCTGAACTCCATTCCCAACAGGCTACTGTATTATCAAAGGATCCTGTTACCAATTTCTGTTCATCAAACTTTACAGCAGCACAAGTGTGGGTCTGGATGCCATATATACACTGTCCTGTGCTCACATCCCAGAGTTTTGCAGACAAGTCATCTGACCCTTGAAGAAAAAAAAAAAGATGCCAATAAGGAAACACCATGGTCAGAGAACATGCATACAAAAGAATGCCCAGAGTTATGAAATAATAGCAATAAGTAATAATATCAATTCACATTTACATAGTAATTGAATTAATAGGATCATAAGGATCTAGAATAGTAAGGAACCTCAGATATCAAAGCCCCACCCCTCATTTTATAGATGAAGAAACTAAGGCCCAGGGAGGGTAAGTGACTTGTCCCTCATCATACATGGAGTGTCTGAGACAGGATATGAACCCAGGCCCTCTACTTATGAGACACTGTTCTTTCTTTGTACCACATTGACTCCCACAAATTTTACACAAAGTGGTTCAATGACCCAAGGAAGGGATTATAGATATCACAGCATAATGCCACAGTAGATGTAGTGTCAGAGGCCTAAACTTCAAAGGCTGTTTCTGTCACTACTATCTCTGAGACCTTGGCCAAGCCACTTAACAACTCTTTGTATCTAAGTAGTTTATCTATTAAATGAGGCAGCTAAACCAGATGTCCTATGAAATCTCTTTCTTTAAAGTTATTAAAATCCTATGAACATTGTAAAAGGTGAAGAAAGTGAGGTCCTAAGAGACAAAGTGAGTGACTTGACCCTAATCACAAAGCTAGTAAATACAGAGTCTGGGTTTGAAACTGGGATTCTAAAATCAGGATTCAAGTCCCATTTCAGATACTTACTGCCTATAAAGCAGGGGGCAAATCATTTAAATGTTCAGGAAAACCTAAGCTACCCTTTTGCAAAAAGGAGAGAATAGGGGGCAGCTGGGTAGCTCAGTGGATTGAGAACCAGGCCTAGAGACAGGAGGTCCTAGGTTCAAATCCGGCCTCAGACACTTCCCAGCTGTGTGACTCTGGGCAAGTCACTTGACCCCCATTGCCTACCCTTACCACTCTTCTGCCTTGGAGCCAATACACAGTATTGGCTCCAAGACAGAAGGTAAGGGTTTAAAAAAAAAAAAAAAAAAGGAGAGAATAAATATTTGCACTAATGAGATCACAGAGTTACTGTGAATGAGGTGCTTGGCTAATCTTAAAAGTGCTATATAAATGAGGCAGCAGTGCAGTATAAATAGAGAATCAGTCTGAGTCAGAAATTCCTGAATTCTAGACTTGATCCTGACACATACTAGTAGTTTGACACTGGACAAGTCACATAACACCTCAGCATTCCTCTCAGGCAACCCTCTCTTTATCGAAAATTGGACTCTAATTTGCAATACCACCACCCTAGGAGTGCCTGATCCCAAAGAAATCACAGGTCCAGTCCCTCCAAAGTCATCATTTTAATTATTGGTCAAGTAACCCTTCTGGGACTCATTTGTGTTATTTTCTAAAGTGTTTGGGACCAAGTGACCAAAGGCCCATTCCAAGATGACTTCAGTAGAATTCTGCTCAGTGGCAATACCTCAAATGGAAATGAGGGAGATTACCCAGGGATAATAGATTGGATAAAGAAATGGATACATAGTCAGGACCTGGAATGTAAATTCTAATTCCATTTTACTACCCATGTGACTTTAGCCAAGTCACAAAGTCTGTTAAGTCTCATTTTCTTCATATATAAAGGAAGACTGGACAGTAAAGGTGTGAGGAGGAAAGAGGGAGGGGAGAGAGAGAGAGAGAGAGAGAGAGAGAGAGAGAGAGAGAGAGAGAGAGAGAGAGAGAGANAGAGAGAGAGAGAGAGAGAGAGAGAGAGAGAGAGAGAGAGAGAGAGAATATGAAAATTTATATAGCACTTGCTATGTGCCAAACACTGTGCTAATAAGGGCTTTACAAATATTATTTGATCTACTCAACAACTCTGTAAAGTAGGTGCTGTTATCCCATTTTACAGTTGAGGAAACTGAACATAGGATGACTGACTTGCCCCAGGGTCACACAGCTAATGAGCACCTGAGGTCCCATTTGGACTCAAGGTCATTTTGACTCCAAGATCAGCACTTTATCCACAGCACCACCTACTTGTATTATTCAGAAAACAAGAGTGACTCATTTCTTGGGATTAAATGATCTCTAATGTCCCTAAGTTCTATGAAATGGCAAAAAGAATATTCTTACTTTGACCTGGGTTCTTTGGAGATGAAGGATTTTATCTCTTACTATAAGCTTAATGAGAATTTTAGATTAAGTAATTAAAAGAACACCAAATTTGGAGTGAGACAACCTGGGTTCAAATCCAGGTTCTAACATTTATTATCTGTGTGACCCTGAAAAATAAATTTCAACTGTCTTTACCTCAGTTTCTTTCTATGTAAAATTAGGAGGCTGGACATGATTTCTTTGGTCTCAACTTTAAGTGTATGATTCTATGATTCAAATAAATAAAAGAGGCTTACATTAATTTATTCATTCAATCTTCCCTCTGGAGTCATAATTGATGTTTATAAAATTCTTTACAGTGTAGAAAAGCACCATCCTCACAGCAACCTTGTGGGTTATAGAGTAGAAAAATTATCTCCCTTTGTAAGATTTGGAAACTGAGGCTTAAGTTAATGCTTGTCCAAGATTACATGGCTAATAAGCAGCAAATGAGTACTCAAATTCAGGCCTTTCTTTTCCAAGTTCAAAGTCTCTCTTAACAATTAATTTGTGAGGGTAAAGTAAAACTTACGAGATGAACTTAAGCACACAATACTCCAAAGCACAACTGCTTAGATGACAGTAATGAAAGTTTGCTCCATTCCAAAATGGAATGTTTATAAATCTATAAATTGATTAGTATTTCTATTTAAAGAATTTTAGCTAAATTCTATAGTTGCAGATAAAGGAAAGGGCATTATTTGTGAAAGAATAATGTATTGAGATAAAAAATATTTTCCAATTAAAAATATAGGCTTTTGTTATACAAAACATCAGTTTAGGATATACAACTTTCCTTGAATCAAAGTCAAATTGGAGGGGCAACATGGTAAAGTAAAAAACAATGAATATGGGAGTAAAGGAATTGTGTTTGATGCATAACTCTACCAATAAACTAGGTGTGAAACTGTGAATAAGTTACTTTCATCTCTAACCCAAAGCTCAAATGCTACTTCCCACTATTTCCTATGTATTCCTGATTACCTTTTTTACTATCCTTTCTAACATACATCCACAATCTTTTAAATCTCTCTTTGCCTACTATCCCATTTCTTGCTGCCTATTTAATTCAATAAGTATTTATTAAGTACCTACTATCTGTCAGGCTGTGTGTCAGGCCCAGGGCTAGGGTTACAAAAAGAGGCAAAAGGCAGTCCTTGTCTTCAAGGAGCTTATAGTCTAATGGGGAAGATAATAAGGAAGCATAGACTAAATTCCTAAAAAAAAAATCCAATTGTTGCTCCTACTTCACTTCCCCTTCATTTTCCAACCTCACTTTCCTCTCAATATGGTTTTCCTTTGCCTCAATGAAATCACTCTCCCCAAAGTTACCACCAACTTCCTAATTAATAAATCCAATCTTTTTTCGATGAGTCTTCATCTTCTTTGACCTCATGCTGACTTTGTTGACAGCCCTCTTTGCCTAGGTACTTTCTTCTTCCCTAGCTTTCAGACACTGTTCTCTCTTGGTTCTCTTAAGTTTCTTTTCTTTTTTTCCCTCTAAACCCTTATCTTTTTTTCTTAGAATCAATACTAAGAATTGGTTCCAAGGCAGAAGAGCAGTAAAGGCTAGGCAATTGGGGTTAAGTGACTTGCCCAGGGTCACACAGCTAAGAAGTATCTGAGGTCACATTTGAACCCAGGACCTTCCATCTTTAGATCTGGCTCTCTAACCACTGACTCACCTAAATGCCCCTTCTCAGTTTCTTTTACTAGATCATCATCCATCTCCCACCCTTCACTGTTGGTACTTCTGTTCTGAGCCTTCATTCTCTCTCTCTCCCTTCCTTTCTTTCTTTTCTCTTAGCAATTTCCTCAATTTCCATGGGTTCAATTATCTTCTCTATGAAGATGACTCTTAAATCTACACAGTTCTAGTTTCTCTTCTGAATCCTAGTCATAAAACACCAAATACCTTCTATACTTATAGTCCTGGTGGTAACCTAAACTCAGTATGTCCAAATTAAAACTAAATTATTATCTTTCCTCCCCAACCCATTCCACCAACCAACTCCCTTATTTTAGTAAGGTAAGGGGAACCAGTCACTGAGGTTAGCATAGTGGCCTATTATTTTTTCCTCCCTATGTCCAATCAGCTAATAAGTCTTTATCAATTCTGCCTCCATATATCTCCCATCTGTCCTCTTCTTTCTACTATGCCACTACTCTCTAATTCAGACCTTCAATACTTCTCCCTGGGACTATTCCAAAAGCCTCCTAAGTGGCTTCCCTTAGAAGCAAAGAGCTGCCAAAATTATATATATATATATATATATTTTAACCCTTACTTTCCATCTTGGAGTCAATACTGTGTATTGGCTCCAAGGCAGAAGAGTGGTAAGGGCTAGGCAATGGGGGGTAAGTGACTTGCCCAAAGTCATACAGCTGGGAAGTGTCTGAGGCCAGATTTGAACCTAGGACCTCCCATCTCTAGGTCTGGCTCTCAATTCACTGAGCTACCCAGCTGCCCCCCAAAATAATATTTCTAAACCACTGGTGTGATCAAGTCTTTCACTACTCAAAAATGTCCTCGGCTCCCTATTGCCTCTAGAATTACATTAAGATTTTTGATTATCAGAAATAGTCAAGCATGCTACTAATTCAGTGCAGTCTCTAAAAGTCCACTTATTTGAAAGACTAAGAAAATTGGGACCCAATAAGGTGAAGCAATTAGTCCAATAATCATGGAATATGTTAATGGTAGCACTGAAGAATAGAAACTAGAATAACTGATTCCCAGTTCAGTGGTTTGTTCTATTGCTTCATGCAACTATATAAAAAAAAATTAATTCTTCATCTTCAATCTCTTTAAATATTCTGGGCACTCAATAAGTATGAATTGCTTGGTTTCACACAAAGCAGAAATAAAAATAAATATCTTATAACTTTTACTCTATTTTGAAAGCAAATAATATCTTAATACTAATAAAAATACCAAAAAGGAATAAATGCTTCAACGTAAGCAGGAAAAAGCAGTGAATATAAATATAAATAATACAAATCATCTTAACAGATCTTAGCTAAAATACATCCAAAGTTCACTTATCTGACAGATCAAGATGTGGATCTGGACTTAAAAATACCCAGGATTCTACTATTAATTAAAATTATGACTAAGGAGGCAGAGGAAGCCTTTTCTTTTCATTTTTCCTTTCATTGTTCTGTATTCCTTCTAATTGGCATTGAATTATTAACTAGTCCTTTCTGGAAGTGATGTTCAAAAAGTTCACAATACATTTACAATAGAAGCTCAACTGCCACTGAATTAACAAGATAAAATGTATGCAAGCATTACTCTAAAACAGATTAACTGCTAATCATTGGCATAAGACAACTGCTTACTACATGTTGCATTCAAATTTTTGATCATTTGAAGCATTCAGGCACATTTCTTCATGTACACATTAGTAACTACTAGGCTAAATGCCCTCCTTGCCAAAAAAGGAACAGGAATAGAGACAGATTTTAAAACTTATTGCTAAAAGAGACCTTTGAGATCTTTTAGTCCCACTTCTCATTTTATGGGAAAGAAAAGTTAGGGTTAAAGAGAAGTTAAATAGTTACAAAAACCTAGGTTTTCTTCATCCTTAAAAAAAAAAATTGTCTTTACTCCACCTCCCCCTTCACTTTTCAACATCCCCTTCCTCTCAATATGGTTTTACTTTACCATTTCAATAAAAACATTCCCTCCCAAGGTTGCCAACAATTTCTGATTACTAAATCTAATTTTTTTTTTGGAGGAATCTCCATCTTCCCTGACCTCATGCAGACTTTGCTGACCACTCTCTGCCTGGGTATATTCTTTTTTCTCAGCTTTCAGACACTGCTTTCTCAATGTTCTCTTCTCAGTTTCTTCTCCTCTCCCCCTCCCCCAAACCTTTACCTTTTGTCTTAGAATCAATACCAAATATTAGTTCCAAGGCAAAAGAGCAGTAAGAGCTAGGCAACCAGGGTTATGTGACCTGTCCTGGGTCATACAGCTAATCAATATTTGAACCCAAGCTTTTGATTGGAAATTCAGTATGACTGTTTCCATCACACTACTAATTTTGCATACCTAACTTCATTTATTCCTCACAACAATTCTGAATGGTAAGTAGTACTATAGGTGTAATTACCTTCATTTTACATAAGAAAATTGAAGTTCAGAAGTTAAATGACCTGCTCATGGTCAAACCTGCCAGAAACAGGATTTGAACCTAATTATTCCTGATGCCAATTCACCTTTTTATCCACAACATCACAATATTTGTTTGAATGACCAGACAATATTAAGTGACTTGCAAAGTCACCAAACTAGCCAGTGGCAAATCTCAGACTCAAACTAAGGTCTTCTCACTACAAACCCAGGGCCTTTCCCAATATATTATACTGTCTCAAGAACATCCAAGTTCCACAAAGTTCTGTCCCACTGTCAAACTGAAGAGTTCCTCTTCAAAAAATGCCTGACATAAGAATATGGATTGATGTATGTACCTTCATCAAAACTACAAAAGAAAAGTCATTTAGAATACATACTCTCCTGATAGTGAGACTGTGCCATGATTTTACATTCTAAAAGGCAGCATTATGATGACACCAAGTTCATATGTTCTTTCATATCAAAGGGCCAATTTCTACAAAATGTTTAAAAGTTCTCCACTAACTTACCTTCCCTCATTCACTCGTTTTACAAAAATTTATTAAATAATTACTATGCAAAGAACTGGGCTAGGAACAGAAAGAGAGGCAAAATACAGATAAAACATGGTAGCTTATGATCCAGGAAAAGAGGGAGGGAGGAGAGAAAGAAAGGGGGTGGGGGAGAAGAGATGACAGAAAGATCAAGGTTTTTCTGGTTTTGTTTTTAGTATCAAAATTTTTAGTATTTTTCTGGTTTTGTTTTTAATATCAAAAGGACTAGGAAGCCCCTTTGTGGCAGAAGCTTAAAACCTTTTTTTGTGCCATGGATTTCTTTGACAATCTAAAAAAAAAAACCTAAGGACCCTCCCCACCAAAAAAAAGTTTAAGTATATAAAATGTATAGGATTACAAAGGAAACCAGTTTTGCCAAAAGTTTTATGGATGTATGTATAAAGGTTTTTTAAAATTCACAAACCCTGCTCTATCTATGGCTTGGATTAACAGAATTTTGGAAAATATTCTTTATCTTTTATTACCGCTGAGAAAGCATAATCACATCACATAAGGTGATATTTTAATGTAGGTATACAAATGCTACAGCTGGATGTACTCTAATGCCATTACCTACCTTCCTTCCTTCCTTCCTTCCTTCCTTCCTTCCTTCCTTCCTTCCTTCCTTCCTTCCTTCCTTCCTTCCTTCCTTCCCCTTACCTTCCATCTTGGAGCTAATACACAGTATTGACTCCAAGGCATAACAGTGGTAAGGGCTAGGCAATGGGAGTTAAGTGACTTGCCCATGGTCACACAGCTAGGAAGTATCTGAGGCCAGATTTGAACCTAGGACCTCTCATCTCTAGGCCTGGCTTTCAATTCACTGTGCTACCCAGCTGCCTCCTCCTAATACCATTTTCTAATGAACAACTGATACACTAAGAAACACTAGCAATATGCTTTTAAAACTTCAGTATTCAAATACCAGCTTCTTAAAATAGTATGTCAGTTTTTGGTGACTTTTTTTCAATCCTTACCTTCTTTCTTGGAATTAATACTAAGTACTGGTTCTGAGGTAGAAGAACGGTAAAGATTAGGCAATGGACTCTAGACAAAGGGAGTTAAGTGACTTGCCCAGGATCACATAGCTAGGAAGTGTCTGAGGGTAGATTTGAATCCAAGACCTCCCATCTCCAGGTCTGGATTTCTATTCTCAGCGCCACCTAGCTATCCCTTTCTGTGACTTTGACAAACTGGTTTGCTTAAACAAATAGAAATTTAAATAATAAGCACTTTAATTTGTTTTAAAATTCCACACCATTTTTTCTCCCCCTCATTCCTCTCTCATCATTATTAACTCTCTGCCCTGCTTTTTTTTTTTTTTTTAAATCAACACAGCTGGACATTTTTCATGTCCTGCTCTCTACATATCAGTCTGTTAAAATTATTACCCAACAGTATATAAACAATACTTGATTCTCTACCACATATCAGTCATGTAGGTACCCATTTTTCCCCCCTTCTGTCCAAAAAGACAGGAGTGGCAAAGTAGAAAGAGCACTGATTTTTGAAATAGAGGATTTGGGTTTAAAACCTGATTTGGCCTTTTACTAGCCATGTGAACTTCAGCAAGTCTCTTTACCTCTTTGAGAATGTTTCCTCATTTGTAAAATGAGGAGGTTAAACTCTTCCTTTCCAGCTTTAAATATGACCATATAAATTATAAAAACCTCACAGACATCATACACAAAAATGGATTAAAGTACAATAGAATTTGATTTTTTAAAATGTTAAGAGAACTACTTTATATCTATATGAAGAATATTACCATAGAAAGAAGAATCAAGAAAGGTTTCATAGCAAGTGAAATGGTGTTACAAGATGGGAACGCAATAGGCAAAGAAAGAAGGGGAAGCTATTTCAGGCAAAGCAAAGCACAGAGGAAGAAGGTGCAGGCGGGGCTCATTCTCTAGCCAAAGAGCAGTCTAGTTTGACTCCACAGAGATTACTTTGAGGGATGTAATATGATATTCAATAGTGCGTCACATTAAGAAGGCCCTTGAATGCCAGGCAAAAATAAGAAGGTGAATGCCAGGCATGAAGACTTTTTTTTAATCACAAGAATGGCACAACCAGAAAGGATCATGAGACTATTCTGGGAGGAATATCAGACGTATTAGAGAGTGGAGATGGAAAAATCCTACTTTTTATCCTCTTATCTCTCATCTTAGTAGACATAGAGAAGGGCTGCTAGCCCTAAAGAAGACTTTAGAAATAACCTAGCCCAACTGCTCATTATTCAAATAAGGCAAATCAACAAATATTTATCAAGTGGGAAGAGGATTGGACCAGGTCTTGAGAGAGATAAACTTTTTAGTTAAGTTGAAAGAGGTTAAATTAGTTACTCAAGGTCAAGGAATCACAGAATCTCAGACTTGAAAGGTACTTTAGCAACCATCTTAGTTCAATTAACACTCCAAAATGATGTCCTTTACAACACTTAAACCTTTTCTTGAATACCTAAGGTTGGGGAACCCATTACCCCCAAAGCAGCTTGTAACATTTTGGAATATCTCTGCATTAAAGTTTTTATTTTATCATGCCTCTGCCTCTCCGAAACTTCTCTTTCATTATTTCAACTTCTTTCTTTTGGGGACAAGAAGAACAAAGTCATCATGGTCTAATACAAAGAGCAATGGTCTAGAGTCAAGTCTTGGGTTTAAATCTTACTTCTGCCTCTTAATCTTTGTGTGACCTTCAACAAGTGACTTTATCTCTCTGGGCTTCAGTTTTCTGAACTGAAAAGTGAGATTAGATTATACTCAAAGTTCTTAGCCTTTTGTGTCACAGATGCTTTTGGTCATCTGGCAAAACCTATAGATCCTCCCCAGAATATTTAAAAATACATAAAATAAAGAATATGGTATTTAAAAGGAACCCAATTATAATGAAATATAGTTATCAAAATCTTAAGAAAACACATTTATGGTCCCTAGGTTAATAATATTAATAACGCAATAAGACCTTTCTTTCAGTTCTACATCTTTGTCTCTAATTCAAAATCTAATCTCTCTTTCACATGACAACCTTTCAGGAACATAAAGGTTTTAGCCTTCTTTTCTCCAGGCTAAACATCTCTAGTTCTCCCAATTAATTCTCAAATATCACAGATTTCAAAGTCCACCATCTTGGTTACTCTCCTCTCAATACTCTCCACTTTATTTAGCCCTTCCTAAAATATGCTATCCACAACTAAACACAATATTATAGACATGATTTTAAAAAAACAACCCTTACGTTCCATAGGCAGAATAAGAGCTAGGCAATTGGGGTTAAGTGACTTGCCCAGGACCATATAGCTACCAAGTGTCTGAGGCCAGACTTGAACCTAGGACCTCCTGTCTCCAGGCCTGGCTCTCTTAACCACTAAGCCACCAAACTGCTCCCAGACATGGTTTGACAAAGGCAGAATACAGTGGGACTACAATATTCTTCTCCTTCAAGATATACCTTAATGCAGCTCAAGAACAGATCGCATTTTTTTTAAAGCTTCTAACGCCCAACTCACTCATATTGAGCCTGTGGTTCACTTAAGCCCCCAGATTTTAAAAAATTGAAATCTAACCCTTGTATTTACAAAGTTTATTTCTTGAACCTATGTGTTACAAGGCTATTTAACTGAAGCCTATATTCTTTCCACTAACCAGCAGGGGAAAGTTAGGCAATAAATTGGTTTTAATTTCATTTCTTGTCATATCTCAGGAATCCCTGAAGATTTCTACTTATAGAAATGGGAGGAGGAAGGGGAGGAAAGAAGGAGAGAATTGTTAGAAATTTTTCTTTTTCCTTTTAGCAAGAGAAAGTGGGGAGAAAATTTTAGCATTTGTCAACCACAATTTTAAGAAGTTTGCTTAAAAAGTTACACCATAACAGAATTACTATCATGCTTATTGAGTCACTGCATTTCCTACCTGTACAGAGAAGTCCATCCTTGTAGTAAAGTGCATATACTCTGGCACTGTGTCCAATTAATGATGAGGTCTCAAAGGCTTCATGGTCCTTCAATTGCTTCATTCTCAAAATTGCCTTCAAATAAACTTTCTTCCAATGCAAAGCGTCCTGAACGGAATCATCTATCTGCCAGCCCAAGTTTCTACAGGCTGTCTGCCATACCTCTGTACAGGCACTTATAACCTTATTCCACTGCTTAGAGACGAGGCAACATGTGAGTAAGGTCTGAGGATCGAGCCATTTTAACAAATAAAAACTGAGTTCCAGGGGAAGAAGTTTGAGGAAGTCTCGCTTGAGCAGAGTCTCTAGGTTATTGGAGAGATGCCTGAGCTGGATTGCTCCACTCAGACTAATCAGGTGATCCAGACTTTCATTTTTCTGCAAGTCCGTCAGAGAAAGAAATGTAACAGAAATGTTATCAAGCCATGTCTCAAAGTCCTTTCTCTCCATAAGGTTATGGAAAAATTTACCTGTGGCACATCAAAATATTGTATTAGTTCTGCTCAAAAGGACAGTACAAGTATGAATGCTAAAATATATATTATAGATTAGTATCAACTTTGGCATTATTTCATCATGTTAAACAGTTAATATGTTACACTTTTATAGTTAATGCACCATAAATGTCTTACAGTTATCTCTATGCATACAAAAGAAAATACATTTCTTTATAAACATTTTAACAAAATATGATTTTTGAAATAGTAGTGACTATAACTAACTGTATCATTATGTGACTAACACATGCCACATGCATCTTCAAAGTAAAAAAATGTACAGTGTATTCAGTTATTAGCAAATGGTTCTACTCTGAAACATATTACCTGAATAAAAGAATACTTGGGAAATCCATTTCAGAATTGTTTGCTTAATGACATGTCACAACAATCACAGATATTTAAAATCCTTTCATACTAGATGCAGATGCCCAAATCACAAAAGGTGATAAATACAATGATCACCAAAAACATCATCATTACTAGCACCTTCAGAAAGATTGTAATTAAAGCAATAAGGGCCAGACTCATAACTATACTAGTTGAAATTCCTTGTACCAACCAAGGCAACTGGACAACTATTTGAAGTAGGAATGTGCTTACTATGTTCAAGGTAGGAATATATAATATGACCCTTGATATTCCATACTTCAAGAACATAGGTCTTACTTGAGTACTAATAGCTATTTCTATAATATGCTGTCTACTCAGTCTCCAATGAATGACAGCCCCTTCAGCCAAAGTACAGTATTCTTACTGGAATTGGAGATAAGTAGGACATATTCAGCAATCAGCTACAATGTTAAAGAATATTAAGTTTGGAGTTGCCTATGCATTTATGTGACCAAATGACAACTTTCCTTTCTCTTAAGAAAAGCTACTCAAGGCAAAGTAAAACAGTTAAAAGTTAAATATGAAAGAATCCTCTAAAAATCACCAAAGAAATATATCAAAGAAAGAACAAAGAAAGGTGGGGAAAGCAGACTACACTGCCCAAATCTGTCCACTGGTTTTTCCCTAACCTCAATCCTATTAATTATGAAAATCTGAAATCTCATGTCTAAGAGAGTGGGAAACAGGTCAGTACATACCACAGTTCTTTTGTGGGGGGAAAAAGTTTATAAATGCACTCTCTTAGTTTGATTAAACAATATTAATCATGTTCATTAGGATTATTTTTCTGATAAGTACAATAGGAAGAGCAGCAAACAAAAAGAATTCTGATTAATTAGCAGAAGCAATTAAACAGTTCAAGTCAGATCCTATCAGAAAAGCCTAAGAACTTAGGATGCATTAAAAAGTCTTAGATACATGCTCATAATATCAAGGAGATACCCCAAGTCAGGGGGCAGCTAGGTGGCTCAGCAGATAAAAGAGCTAACCCTGGAGACTGGAGGTCCTGGGTTCAAATATGGCCTCAGACACTTCCTGGCTGTGTGGCCTGGGCAACTCACTTGGAACTGATACTTAGTATCAATTCTAAGACAGAAGGGAGAAAGAGAGAGAGAGAGATACCCCTAGTCACTTCCTAACTGAATGATCCCCAAGTATGCACTCTAATCCTGACTAGACAATCTCTAAGGCCACTTCTAATTCTAAGAATCTGAGATCTCATCAGCCTCCCATAAGTTTTTATCAGTGTTCTCATACTTACTGTTATCACCCATTTGAACTTCCAATTCCCTAACCAACTCAACTTGTTCCTCCTCAATCTCTGGGTGTCGGATTTTTTATCATTTAAAGTCAGGAAGAATGCCAAAACAGTCAATCAATTCAGTGGAATAAAAAAAAAAAGTCTGTCCAGTGTTTGGCATAATGTAAACAAAAGGTAACTGACATATTTCTCTCTTTCACCTTCTCTTCTCAGTCCATTCCTATTTTATGCTAGCTGTTTTAGATATTCACAGATTTGGTCTCTTATTTAATTCCACTTAAGTCCCAACAGAGAGTAGTAAAGTCACAACAGCACAAAAATGCTGAGAGTTCTAAAAATGGCAGTAGTTGGAGATAATACTGGTCATACTAAATACTGCGGTAGTTGCTACTGGTTATTTTGTCATTTTGCTTTATTTTGAAATGATAGTAAAGTTTACTTTTTCAAAAGTCACTGACATATGCTATGTTACATGAGGCAATGTGATATGGTAAACAGTACCAGACTTTTATTTTTTGGGAGATTTGGGTCCTAGAACTATGCCACTAATCATCTGGGCAACCCTGAGTAAATCGGTTCTGCTTTATGAGTTTTTTTCTCACCAATAAAATGAGGATAATGTCCATACTAACTACCTGGCTATAAGATCAAATGGGATAATGTACCTAAAGAGCTTTGAAAATTTAAAACATATAAATTTGAATTATTATTTATAAATGTCTTTGAAATGGCTAGATACTTATTTTCATTCTTAAGTACATTTTCTTAATATCCTACTAAAGAATTCCCAAGGCTATACCATTCATAATCATAAATCAATGTTTCCTACCTAAAGCTAAGTTACTCTGATCATGATCCCACTGAAGAGTACTAGGAGGCACTAACAAATGAATACTTAAAACTAGACATTTTGAAGATTCACATACTATTCTTACTTTGACAAACAGCACACCTTGATTCCTCCCCCTTGTGTAAGGACCAACCTTCAAGCAGCTATTTGTTTCCTACTAACAGTCAACTAGAAGTGGCTGCTCCTTCTACTTAACATAAATTTAAAAATCATTTCCAGATATCTAGAGTTCAATTCATACTACTGTGTCAAGAGGTATTTTTTTATTCAGCTACCATAGACTATATCATTTTTCAAATAAGCACCAAAACTTTACTATATTTAAAGCTGAAAATGAACCTTGAATTTTCTAGAACATTTTAACTGATTCCAGAGATTACCAAATGGATTTTACTAAAATTCTTTTGATTAGACACTGTAAGCTGAATTATAACAACAAGAAAAGTTTAGAATGTCAAGACAAACTACTGTTTGTTGCTTTAACATGAACTTCAATGTTCTAGGGGACAAGATAGCTGGAACACACAGGTAACTAATTTAATTGGTGCCACTGAATGGTACCACAAACAACTGGTCCTCTCAAATGCACTTCTGTCTTTCTCCTCCTTTCTGAAATTGTGCTAAACACATAATTCCCTGTCCCTGCCCTGCCACCTGTCCCCAGGGGTACAGCTTAGTGGCAGAGGTTAACTAAATCTGTGGAGAAGTCAGAAAAAGTAAATTTTAGTATTATCAGCCCATGACTTCCCTACCTCCGAGGCTCATCTTCTGAATCTGAAAATCCACACTAATAACTCTTAAAATTCTTTAACTCTATACTTGTTCTTTCATTATTTCAGAATATATGAAAGAAGGGAGTTGGATTATGATTTCCAAGATCTCTCATAGTTCTAAAACCCTATGATCCTAATCCCTGAAATAATCCTCAAACCTGAAAATGTTTTATAAACAACTTAATGCTACCAAATTATTAAAGATCACAAAGTTCTGAAGAACTAGATTCTGACAGGGATCTGAAAACATTTCTAAAGATTTCTTCTTTCTAAAATACAATAGGGTGTGTGAAAAGAGCTAAGTCTAAGAGTCAAAGAAGGCTTGGATTCAAATCCTGACATTGACTGTATGATTTCTAAGAGCCCTTCAGGGTTAAAATCTACGATCCTTCAGCAAGTTAAACTCTCTACTTTCTAAAGAATAAAGGTCAACTCTTTAGTCTGGAATTCAAGACCTTCCATAATCTGGCCCCAAAATAATCACTCTGATGATAATAATCTAATCACTACATCTCTCAACTAAAAAATCTTGAGTACCTTTCTATTGCTTAGCAAAAAAAGTTTAAATTCTTTTGCCTGGCATTTAATATCCTTCATCTTTTCATCTTTTATCAGTTTGCTCTCTTTTATGCATTCTAAGTTCCAACCAAACTATCCCTGAACAAAATTTGTGTTTCTTCCCTTTCCTTTCCCTTTGCACATGCTGTTCCTTATGATTCCCTACTCCACTTCACTTTTTGAAATCCTAACTCATACTAAAAGCCCAACTCAAATGCCATTTTTTACATGCAGCCTTCCCTGACCCCTATCTTACCAACAACCTTCTCAAATGTAACATTTTTTACAACTTTTTAATACATTTTTTTCCTTCTAGACCTATGATTTCATCTTTATAGGGATCTCCCCAAAAATAAATTCCTCTTCAAATACAGACTGGCACCTGTTTTGCAGTCTGCAGTGTTAGGGTATAACCTGGGGCACAGAATCTGAAAGCAGCTTGTATGTATCATACAGCTAGTATGCATCACAAGCAGAACCTGAACCCAGGGTTTTCTGACTTCAAAGGACAGCTTTCTGGCCACTATTATCAAGCTGCCTCTAAACAAAGGTATCAATAATACCTTATGAAACTTTATATTATAGATATCTATATTAGTATCTTATTATCCACTAAAATATAAACATCCCAAGGGTAGTAACTGGTTAGCTAAACTTTCTCTTCTTACACCTAAAATAAATGTCTGAAGCTCAGGCTTGCAAAGTAAGTCCTTTGCAAACCTTAAAGTCTATATAAATGGGAGTTGATCATTATTACTTCTACTATAAGTGTCACCTTCTACATGGGGTCTTTCCTGTTTTCCTCAACTACCAGTGCCTCTCCTTGCCCTCCTCCCCCATTACCTTGTATTGATTTTATATATACTTCTATTTGTTGTTTTCTCCTGACAGCATGTAAGCTCCTCAAGGGGAACCTGTATCCTCCTTCCTTAGCACAGTGCCTGGTATATAGTAGATGAATAATAAATGGTAGTTAAATGATTGAATGCTTTAAAATAGCCTTATTTCTGACCATGGAAAATCATTAAGATAGTTTACTAAAAAGTGTGGAGAAATAACTCTATATGAACAGAAGGAAAACTTCCTAAAAATTAGGCCAAATATAATTATTTTTAAAACGGAGTCTCCTGCTTTAGAAGAAAGTGAATTAATGCATTTATCATTGGAAGCTGTTAAAGACCATTACCATGGTATAGTGTATATATAAAGTATCCAATTTCAGTCAGAGACTTGAATTCAAATAATCACTCTCTCTGCCATTTAAAAGATGAATGACTTCTAGTAAATCATATTTTCTCCAATTCCGTTCTTTCACATATAATATAGAAATAACACTATTCATACAACTTCATTAATAATCTTATTAGATAATTATCTTACAAAAGAAGTGATTTGTTTAGCTTAGAGATATAGGAAAATGGTTTGTTAGTACTGCCACAGATATAGGAGAGGACTGGGTAAAACTAAATAAACAGGTGACCCTTCCCTGCGCTAAGGAGGTATGCATGTGATAGTCATAGATGTACTTTAGAAACAATCATATATATGTGAAAGAAGTCATATGGGTATGGTGTGGTCAGGAGGCCCAACCTAGGTTCAATTCCTGCTAGTGACAACTACTAGCTATATGACCACAGCCAAGTCATTTAATTCCTGTGCCTAGGTTTAGATACCTAATACCTGTAGTTAATATTCCAGAGGGTTGTTGTGAAGCTTAAGTGCAACAAAATAAACAAATATGTAAAGTGATTGGCCAACTTCAAAGAGCTAAACAAATATCAATTATTACTGCTAGTGTTATGGTGTCGTTCAGAGCATTAGACTGAGAGAAAAAGGATCTGTTTGAGAACCTGGGATCCTATGCTTGCTAGCTGCATGATCTTGGGCAAAAGTCACCTTTGAGTACATGGCTAGGTTCGTGAATTTGGGCAAGTCAATTTTAAAAGATTTCATCTTTGAATTTCCATTTTATCTTCTGCAAAATGGGTTAATAACGGCCCTACTTACATCACAGGATTACAGCAAGTTCTGTAGGCTTTCAAATGCTTTATAAATAGGGGCAACAATTGTTATTAGGATGAAGATTTCCGAGAAAGGCTCTCTGCGGAGCGGATGCGGCTGTCAGGGATCAGAGCCTGGACTGGCTGAAACAGCTGGGAGAGGAAAAGGCAGAGCAGAAGGGAAGAAGAGGAGGCCTCCCTCTGACAATACCCTGCTCACGTACAACCCCTCCACCCACCACATACCCCGCGCGCGGCTTCCCGCCCCAGGCACTGACCTGAGGGCGCGCTCCGGGACCCGGGGCCTCGGGACGGGCACACGCCGCCTGGGCGCCTGCGGGCCGGCGGAGCCTCGCAGCGGCCGGGCCCCTTCGGCAGCCATGGCGCCTGGACAGGGAGACACAAAGACACACAGTGGGTCAGACGGCTCCGAGCTTTCTCCTTCTTCCCTTCCTAGGGCTGTCCCCGCCGACCCTAGCCCGCCCAGCCCCCACCTCACACACCGACTGGCGGCCGCTGCTCGGATTCCGCAGGATCAGAGGGGAGCGGCTTCCGGCGCCGCAATACGTCATCTCCGCGCGCCGAGTCCGTCCCCAGGGAACTGACGAGGTAGAGATGGGTAGGGCGAGGGGAGAAAAGACACTAACGGAAGCATCCGCTGAAAGCATTTCCGACCTCCACTCCTTAATGGATCATGCGTAGTAGCCTAAAGATCGAAGAACTTGGCAACCAGCACCTGTCTCTACCACTAGATTTGAAAGTATATGTAAAACCAACGGGAGTGTCGTCAAGTAACGCGTGTGCTTTTAAAAGCAGTTTCAATTCTCAGAGTGCCTGTGTAGTTTTGAATTGGATGTTCGTATGATTGCTCCAAGTACCGGATTCATCCATTAATTAAGCAGCGATTCTTAATTTTTATTCTCTACTTTACATCATTTACAGGATGTTGAACCTCTATATTGATCCTGGCTCCTAACAATTTGCAAACTGAAGCAGTTAAATTTATCCTTAGTTCAAACAAGTCCTATATCTTAAGTCACTGTGCTGGATGGGGTTTCGAGGGATAGAATGCAGGTCACTACTTACACATCTGAAAATAAAATTATACCGCAAATTCGGCTCATTTTGCAGATGAAGTCATGTCTTAGATGTGAGATGATTTGCTTAGGTAAGATCATACATTTAGCAGCAGAATACGTACTAGACTCCAGCTCTCTTCTTGACTTTATTCTACTATATCCTGTTTCCACAAAATCTACAAAATATTCCAGTTTTGATGGCTCTAAAAACATTTTTAAAAATCCACCTTCTCTTCCTTTCCTTATGCCACTTTCACCTCTAACATTCAATTAAGAGAATCAAGAGGCCATGCATTACTGAAGTAAGCCAATCTCCAGTTTGAGCCCAAGGTACAGGTATAATGTTTTAAAACAAAACTAATTTAGCCAAATCCTCTGGCACGGGATCATATACCTAGAGTTGGAAGGGGATCCAAAGGCTATTCTTTCATTTTACAGATGAGGAAATTGAGGTCCAGGAAAGTTTGAACTGCCCACCTTGATTGGAGGTAGAATTTGAAGTCAGGTCCTCTGACTAGAGAAACAGCCAGTTATCTGACAGCCTATAATAGACCCTTATTTAAACCCTTTAAATGCACATATTCCAGTCACATGATCTACAAAGTCCTACATTATTTGTCACCTACAGAACAGTAACCTTATAGCTCATTTAACCCAATTATCTCACGTTATAGATGAAAAATTGTTACTTAGTAAAGCTTTTAAGTAAACAAATTATTGATTATAAGATAAACATAACCCCAGGAATCAAATCTAATATCTTATTAACTTTCTGATAAAGAACATTTTTTTAATGATTCCCTACAGTCTTAGGGGACTAATGAATTAGGCAGACTGCTCTAATTCTATTACTTTGGGTTCTCTCCAAATGCAATATGATCAGGGTGTTTGTGTGGGCATTTCTGCACATCCATCAAGGAAGCTGAAACAAAGGATCAAATTGTTTATAGAGAAACCTTATCCTAAAAGTTCCAGACATAAAGTGCTTCCACTTCAATTGCAAATGGAGTCATCTTCTCTATGTATTTGAACCCAAATCCACATTTGGACAAAAGTGCATTGAGAATTCCGAATTTACTCACAGATAATATGCAGGTAAAACTTTATTTTTTTAATGTTTAAGACATGTTATTGTTCTTGTGAGTCAGAGATTCAGAATTCTAGGTAGCCTAGCTTCCTCCTATAGTACCCTTGTCTAAACGCAGTATTAGTGTCTGCATTTCCTTTTGCTGCATGCAAACTTGGAAAATGAGAAATTTTGATCATAACAATGGATAAGAGGATCCCAGAGGATCATAGATTTGGATACTGAAAGAATCTTGAGTCTATAGAGCTCAATTCTTTCATTTTACAGATGTATAGAATTTTTTCCCTATTTAATTGATGTGAAAGAGAAGGTGGGAAGCTAGTTAAAATGGATTCTTCTCTAACTCAGTCCTTTTTCATCAAACCTCTACTGATGTCATCCCATAGAACAAGCAGGCTACAGTAGCCTATTGTTTTTGTAGCTGTATTTTTATGCGTATTTCTCTGCTAAAAACTACTATGCATTCCTCTTTGGACAAGAAACCATGCAGATCTAATTTGGTCCAAATGAGCACTAGAGTATTTTCATAAATATGGAATATATTGGAACATTTGCAAAGTTATATATACATGTTATTTCATTATATAAGTTGTTTATTATTTATATGAAAATATTAATAAAAATGCCTTTGAAACATGAGTCATAAATATGTAAACATTTCAGACTATGCCATAGCTAACAAAAAAAATTGCTCGGCAACTAGAGAAATACAAATTCTTGTAAAAGAAAAAAAATTGTGTAGATGACAATATCAAAAGCTAACTCAAATGAGGAATAGTAAATAATTGGTTTTTACTCCAAATAATAGTTCCACTAATTTCAGGCGTGTGGACAACTACGTTGTGTTCTCTTCTCATTTAGGTAACATTTTGCAAGCTGCGGACTCACCAATGGTGCTTCATTTTATTTAATATCATTCTGTTTCATGCTCTGCTCTTTGGTGCTGACTTTGTGGAAGAATATTTTTTGCAGTCATTACCATATGTTGACATGAGAGTTCTTGAGATTAAGAACAAAGCCAGAAAATTAAACATGGAGCCCTTAAGATATAACCTCTCAAAATCGTACATCTTAAATCAGGAGGAGGTATGCAAGGGAGAAGATATCTTTTTACTTTCTCTTATCTTCAGTAGTCCAGGAAATAGGTCAAGAAGAAATTTGATAAGAAAAACCTGGGCTAATGTGACTAGTATAAGGGGACATCCCATCCTTTCATTATTTGCCTTGGGAATGCCAGATCTGGGAACCTCTCAGCAAGACATCAACATGGAGTCTAATAAATACAGAGATATTATTGAAGGATTCTTCCTAGACAATTCTGGGAACCAAACACTAAAAACTGTCATGATGATGCAGTGGGCTGTGACTTTCTGCCCAAATGCCAAGTTCATCCTCAAGGTCAATGAAGAGATGTTTGTTAATATCCTTAGCCTTGTAGACTATCTCCTCAACTTGAAAGACCACCTTGAAGAAATCTATGTGGGAAGAGTCATCCACCAGGATATGCCCAACAGAGATCCTCAAAGCCTGGACTTTGTGTCAGTTAGTGAGTATCCAGAAAAGTACTACCCTGATTATTGCAGTGGAGAGGCCTTTATTGTGTCCCAGGATGTGGCCCGCATGATATATGTGGTTTTCAAGGAAACACCTTTAGCAATACCTTCTGATGTTTTTATAGGAATCTGCGCCAAGTATGCTGGCCTCATCCCCATCCACAGTTCACGGTTTTCCGGGGAGAAGCATATCAGGTACAATCGATGCTGCTATAAATTCATCTTCACATCCTCGGAAATGACAGATGAAGAAATGCCACTTGAGTGGAGGGAAATTAATGATGGGAAAGTCTGCACTTTGCTTGAAACCTATTATGGGTTAGTGTCCTGCAAACTTTTAACTTATCTTGATACCTTTAAACACTTTAATATAGCAGCTATAAAAAGTGATGCAATGTATTTTGCTAATTAAGATTTCATTTTCCAGCAGAAAATGCTTTACAACTTCCTTTTCCCCTATCATAGTAAACATTTCTCCTTTTGTATTTTCCCCCAAAGGCTTAGCTTCCAAAGCCTTTGATATTATATATTTAGGCAAGAAAAAAAATTTCTAAGCCCTTTTAATTGTGTTCCAAATACCAATATATAATAGTTCCTAAAGAATTTAACTTAGTATAAAATTCTTTCTGCAATCAATTTGTCTTTTTAAAGGGGGAATGCATTAAAGTTATTTCTGTGAAAAACTACCTCTTCTCATTCTTTATAGTTGTAAAGTTTCTCAAAAATGTTTAAGGACAATCATAATCCGCCCCCCCCCCCTTAAACCCATACCTTCCATCTTATGATCAACACTGTGTACTGGTTCTAAGGCAGAAAAGTGGTAAGGGCTAGGCAATAGGGGTCAAGTGACTTGCTCAGGGTCACACACCTAGGAGTGTCTGAGGCCAGATCTGAATCCAGGACTTCCCATCTCTGGGCCTGGCTCTCAATCCACTCAGCCACCCAGCTGCTGCCCATACATATAATTCTTAATGGCACAAACTTTGTATTTTTATATCTGACTTGAATTTCTTTCACTTGAATTACATGAAAAAAATTAAATTATTGTAAAATGTTACTCCATACTATGCACATGTAGCAAATAAATCTATAAACTAAAATCATGGCTCCATTATCTAATCTCTAAGAATTAGATGTACCCACTACAAAGAAATCTTAATTTTATTCTTACAGTGTACAAGTTCCTTGGGTTAACACATTTACCTTCTATGCTGGTAATTCTCAACAGAAGTTTTTCATCAAAATCCCAAACAGGCTGCAATGAATTCATTCATTTCATGTTGGCACACAATATTTCTCTTATAGGATGGACAGGAACTAACTAGGACAAAAGTACTAGAAATATAGAATATTAAGAGCTAAAAGAGACCATAGAGGATAACCAGTCTAAATTTCTGTTGGATATAAGAACTGCCTCAAAAAGATCCCAGAGTTATCTAGCTTCTACTTTGTTAGAACTGGAAAAGACATTAGAGATCACTGTCATTTTATAGGTGAAGAAACTGAGACTTACAGAGGTATAGTGATTTGCCTAAAATATATAGTTGGTAAATGGCAATCTATATTCAAACTTCATTCTTCTGACTTCAAATCTAGTACTCTTCATCACCACAAACTAGAATTCTTTTAAAATGGAATTGTAATATGAGATAAAAAAAAAGTAAAATTGGATTTGGTATACATTGTCTAATTTAGTCATTTCAAAATACGATTTTAATGTCTTATTTCAGGAGACTTTTCTCTCATGTTCCTGAAACGGAATCATATTCTTCTTTATGAAACTTGAGATCTTTCCAAATAAGCACTATTATTTAACCAGAGGCAGGGGTTGTTGCCAACAAGAATTTTTTAATCAAGTACAATGAGGAAAAATGGGAAAAGTCACAGATATAAAAACAGAATAGATATAATTCATTAATTATTGCAAAGAGATATCAAAATAAGACTTCAAATTGGTTGGGAGGCCTTTTCTTGGATTTTTTTTAAAGTCACAGAATGTCTCATTTTCTTAGAAAGGACAATTAAAACAACTCATCTCAAAAGCTCACCAGAGACCTTATTAAAAATGGCTTACTTGTATCATAAAGATGAGAACACATAATTTTAGGGGTCCACACAGCTTTATAAGCTAAAGAATTTGAACATCCAATAGTGAGGAGGTAGTGGGTTAAAGAACAAAAAGTTTTGCCAGGAGTAGAAGAGAATTCCTAATGTAACTTGCTTCTTCCTTTTGAATAAAGTAGGATTCTTTGTGGCAGGGGGTATTCTCTATTTAGGCATCTCTAGGGCAAAGAATTTCCCAGCATTTGTGGTTACAAATATATATATGCAAAGATATATTTAAGTGTATGCAGCTTTGGCAAGATCACATATATTTAGGGAAGCAGAAAAATACTTCAAATAATGACCCAAATACTCTGCAATATGGAATATTTTTCTTTTTGCAATCAAAGAGCTCCAAACCCATTCCACAATGTACCTCAAAAACAATAACAACAAATATATAGTTGTTAGTCTACTTTATACATATCATGATAATTTCTTTAAAAGTGCAATTATAGCTAAAATTATTTTCTGTCTGTTAAATACAAACCAAAAAAAAAAAAAAAAAAACACAAAACCCCAAAGGTCTTGGTCTTGAAGATTGGTCCCCTAAACTGAATTTTGTGGAACTCATTCTGCTCCTTCCACAGCTGTAGTTGAAACAGACTTCACAAAGTATGGGCCTTCACTCAGGTATGCTCTTAGTCTTAAATAATATTGGTTTCCAAAGATTTCTGCAATTGTTTTCGAGTTTGCAAGGGCTTTCACTAGTTCATATTTGGCATCTTTTGAAGCTTTGTCACGTTCCACAGATCGATCCATGACATATTCCACAAACCCTGGGCTGTTAAGCATAAGTTTCTGAGCCCAGGGTTGGTTTGCAATGGCCTAAAGAGCAACAGAGGAAGAGAACAACTCCTTTTTAATTTCAAGGAAAAAAGGAAGTTATAAAAATAGATAAAAGAGCTAAGAATGAAAGCTTCCTGAAGGACAGGGATTATATTTTATTTGCAAAATTGATAAAAGCTCTCAATGAAAACTTGCTAAGTATGTTTCTCATTAAAGCCCTACAAAATAAATATTATTATCTCTATTTTATAGACGAGGAAACCATGGCTTAGCGAAATTAAATGATTTACCACAATTACTAAGTGACACAGCCAAGACACAAACTCAGACTTTCTGCTTCCAATTACATTATAGCATCTCACCCAGCACTGAGTACTAAGCTTTGCACATGGTTAGGTACTTAAACGACTAGCAAAAAAATTAAGAAATTAAAGAAGGTTTTAAAGATCATATGTTAGACCAAATAGGAACCCAAAGGACTTTATGTATACCTCAATTTAAATTACTAGATTAATTTCTGCACAAGGTAGGAAAAAAAACCCTAAAATTCCATAGCTTATTACTACTTTTTAGATGTTTAGGTCTCATGAAAGTGAAAATTCCAACCTCTATTATATGGTTAATAATAAAATCATCTAGATGACAAGAATATCAGATTAAAACTACTTTACAGCAATTATATTTGGCACTGCTGACTTTGGAAGGAAACACTTACTGTGAATACTTTTAATGCAGCACAATGCAGTTCAGAGAAAGGTTGGGTGCTGATCCCTCTAAAATGTTCCAGTGGATCCCGAGTTAAAGAAGAGAACCAGCATTCTGTCATTCTAAGGAGATCTTCAGTCTGTTGATCATGCTGTAGGACAGAGAGGGGAAAATTATTCAATGTTTTCAATATGGTCATGAGAGTATACTCTTGGAATTTACAGCTTAAAAATAGCCTTAGAAATCATTTGGTTCAAACCTCTCATTTTACTCTAAATCCCAGAGAGGTTAAGTTATATGCCCAAGGTCAAATAATCTGTAAGTAGCAGAACCAAGATGCAAACCTAAGACCTTAAGAAAAACCAAAACCAACCTAAGTCCTTTGATTCTAGTATCTTCACAAACATGTAGGAGAGCCCTTCTTTCTAATCACCAGTATTTGCCTGAGTATGGCCAAATCATTTTATTCCTCTGGACCCCAATACTCACATCTGTAAATGAAGAGACTGGACTAGATGATCTCTAAGGTCACTCCCATCTCTAGGATTCTATAGCAACTCTTATATTAACACCAGCCATTATGGGGTATGCCCAGTAAGAGTGATAGCTCTTAACTGGTAAAGGTTTTTATTTAAATTTTTTAATGTTAAATCACATATATTTATTCTACCAAACATACTAATCTCTACTGACATTCTCATCTACTTACTGGTAAATGAAGAAGAGATGAAATCGCATCCAAACACCTAATTTTTAATTCTGTTGAAGCATTCTTTGCTTGGTGTCCTATTCTCTTCAGCAGGTGTTCAAACCGACTTCCTTTGAGAAATGGAAACTCAGACTGTATTAAACAAATTAAACTTTGTATTTATACACAAAGATGTTCTCTAACTACAGTTTACTAGTACTTTTAGAGACCAAATGACAGAAATAAAAACATATGCCTAAGTACATGCACACTAAAATAGAGAATTTATTTCAAACTCTCATCCAGAAGTACCCTTGAGGTAGTCTATAGTTCTTGTCTCTGATTGGCAGCCTTTTGGGCTGTCAGTCAAGCAATATTTCTGGTACAGCTGGTATTTTATCACAGATGCTGGAGGCTTTTTACTATGTGTTGCATTGTAACCAGGATTTTGTTTATGATCACTATCTGTACTTTTTATGATTACAGTACCCCTAATACTGTTTGTAATAAAAGATACTTATTTACAAAAACTTACAGGCAGAATGTCAAAAGCACCATTAATCACTGTAAATCTCCATTTTATGTAGTGATAATGGATGGGAAGAAAGGCTCAGTCACTGATCTACCAGAAAGACAGTATGGTATAACAGAAGGAAAATGCTTTATAATTAGTAGCTAATCTAGTAGTTAGGTATTGAGCAACTTGGATTCTAGTCCCAGCTCTTCTCCTAACACTGTTTTTGATTTTGAACAAATCACTGCACCTTTTTGAGTCCACATCTCCATCTGTAAATGAAGTTAGAAGACTAGCTGAACAATAATGTCTCTTCAGAATTAACATCAAATGACTAACGAACCCAAACAATTTTTATCTACTGCAAAAGGGAGTTATCAGTGAGAATGAGAAAGTGACTTTATAGGAATGGGTCCAAAGTCATTAAGATTATAAAAAAAAATCTATCAAATTGCTGTAGTGTATTAAATCTAAAACAGTCAACCCTAATGATAAACAATAAATTTTATTATCTTAATCAAACAACAAAATTTTCCTTTAGGAATCCAAGAAAAATTGTACCAACCTGTTTTCTGTAAAACCTGTTTTCCTTCCACATTTGAGCCCAGGATCCCTAAGGTGTCCACAGCTACTCCTATCATGGTAGGATCCTGACCTTCTGCCATTTCAAAGACTTTTTCTACAAAGATTGGGTATCGTTCACATATCTGTTGAGGGCTATCCACTATTGCCAGATTGCCAAAAAATTTGACAAATCCTAAAGAAAGCCACAAGAAAGTAATCTGAATCAAGTAGCAAAAGAGCTTACATTAGACTACAGCTAGCTTTACCTTGTGTTTCCACATAATTGAACTTTAGGAGAAAAATAACTAAATGTTTTAAACATTAGAAGACATTTCAAAGATAATGCCAATAGCAATTCCATAAAAAGGGAATCAAAACAGATATAACACAGACTTTAGCAGAGCTTCCTTCAGGATATAATGACCCAGTCATCTCTTAAAAGGAGTCAGTTCTAAGATCTTTTTTTCAAAGACTATACAACCATTTTAAACAGATGATTCAGTGGTTGCCTCTATTACAGAGGAAAAACAATGTCAATTACCTGGCAAATAGAAACTGGAGAAAGGATCTAAATCTGCCCCAACGATAATATTAGAAATTTGATCAATTACTCCTTCTTGGGCAAGATATTGTCGTCCATGATGAGTGTGTGCCAGTGATGTCACCATTTCTATACAGGTGGCTCTGCAACATATAACATAAACAGAAGAATTTTAATTAACTAACATCAGAGTTCTTTTTTAGTGAACATGAATTCGTACAATTTCAGATTAAAAGAATTACAAAAATTAATCACTCCAGCTAAAATACTCAAATGCTGCTCCTAACATTCTATGATTCTGTGACTATTTATGGATATTAATTTAATAACTGAGACCACATTTATAAAACACAGGGTAAAAGGTATGTCTTGATTTTTCTTTCTCCCAAAGTGACTTAGGTTTACAATGGCTCCTCTCAATTAATAAATACTAAGAAATCACACAAGATTATAAAATATAGAGCAAAAAGGGACCTTAGAGATCATCTAGTCCACCCCCATTCTTCTATGGATGAAAAAAATTAAGCCAAGAAGTCAGGCCCTCAAACTCAAAATCCAATGCTCGACAAAGACTCTTGACAAATATCCCTAGACAGTCATTTCTTCTAAAGCATCTGCTAGGATGCCAATTCAGCTAAATTCTAGGCAGAGGTTTGCTTTCCAAAATCACAAAGTTTAACCCACCTGACTAGAACATCATCACCAGTCAGCTCTCTAATGAGCTGGGTTACTAATCCGCTGTCAGTACAGTATTTTAAGGATTCTGGTGACACAGAGGAAATCTCCACAATCAGCTAGAGTAAAACAAAAACAAAAGCAGAGATGTAAAAGGAGCCAACCAGTTTAACACTGGTTCTCAATTTAACCTAAAATAAAGACTTAGGGAAATTAAAGTAGCATTTTTATTTCTAAAGAAAACCAACACATGCCTCTACCCTGAGCTTAAAACTTCACATAATGCACTATCAATAAGGAAAAAATTATGACATTTAAAAAATCTGCCCTATGTTTTATTTATTTGTTTGTTTGTTTATTCGTTCATTCATTTATTTATTTGTGGGTTTTTTTTTAAACCCTTAACTTCTTTGTATTGGCTCATAGGTAGAAGAGTGGTAAGGGCGGGCAATGGGGTTCAAGTGACTTGCCCAGGGTCACACAGCTGGGAAGTGTCTGAGGCCAGATTTGAACCTAGGACCTCCCATCTCTAGGCCTGGCTCTCAATCCACTGAGCTACCCAGTTGCCCCCTATTTGCCCTATGTTTTAAAGGAATGTTGTAGGATGTTTTAAGTTAAGGTAAGAATAGAACTAGCAACAAAAACTTTTAGTCCCTGATTTTAATCTTATTTAAAAGCAAACCTAGCTTGCTTGCAGACAGTCAACAGTTCAGCAATTAGGTTCTATCTATTCATAGGACATTTGTAGGATTCAGAGATGGAGGGGATGCAGATAATTCTTCCTATCATTTACAGATTACAAAACTAAGATAAAGTGATTTGCAAAAATCAGGAAAGTAGAAAGTATAAGAGACAGGACTTAAATCCATTATCAACTATACTGTGTTGTCTCAATTAGACACTTCATAAATGTTTGGGGGTGTGTGTGTGTGTGTGTGTGTGTGTGTCTGTCTTCCTCAATTAGATTTTAAATTCTCCATGGACAAGGACCCTCAATCCTCTTAAATTTTCATATCCCAGATTATGTAACAATTTGTCAGGTATATAGTAAACAGATACCTATTTGCTGATTGCTCTTTATACTAGAGTATGTGTTATAACTTGTCAATATTAAAGTTCAGCAAAAATTTCTTAGATCATCTTGTCTCCCACAATAAGCTATTTGTGTATTTTGATATAAAGATATAGTATAAAGTATAAAGAACAGTTTTTATCTTACCTCATAGACTCTATATCGTACGATGTCACTTGTTTTCATTACATTTTTTAAATCATCTAACAGGCTGCTTCCAAATAAAGACTCTAATCCAGCTTGAGTTAGGGCTATTCTTGATAGTGACTTGATAGCCTTGCAAAAAAAAGGAATTTTCTCAATCATGTAAACACAGGAAAATAATAGTAATATAAAACAGCTTTATGAAGTGCTTCACACACACTATTTCATTTGCAACTCATAATAATCCAATGAGAAAGAAGAGTTATCCTTTTCTCCATTTCATATATTGGAAACTGATGATCCAAGAAGTAGTGAATACCATTCATTATCATGACTATCATCCCCTTTAAAAAAACCCAGCTTCTCTGCTTATTTACGATATCTAGGGGTATCCTAAAGGGGATTCTTACTCAGGTATTGGTTGAACTTGGTGAGACCCTGTAATTTTAGAATTTGTTTCACAGATCTAGAACTTTCTCAGTCATATGGTTAGTGGCAATATCAGGCCTTGGGCTAGATTTCTTTTCACTATGCTAGTAACTGAAAATAGCAAGTTAAAAAAAAAAGCCCCCAAATAAGAAAATTTTAAAGGTTTCTTCTGTCAATAATCAAGTAAATGAGAACCATATCTATATGATAATGTGTACTCCCTAGGAAAGGGGCAAAGACTTACTTTATTAGCATTCATTTAACAAAGTCATCATTGAGATACCCCAAAACAGGTTTCAAATTAAAGTACTAACAGCTATCCACACAAATCCTTCACCATTCATTATCATGACTCAATTCATCTTTCTTTTTAATTAAGAAAAAAAAGACCTCAATCTCTGCTTATTTAATATATTGAGATTAATATGAATTAATAAACAAAAGAAATATACCCATACTTAACCCTAAAGTAAGGGAAGTCCACAAACTACTTACTACAGGAGTTTATACCTTCAAAAGCAAAGACACCCCAACTTAACACCTAAGTAGGGGAGGTCCAAAAGTCACTTGCAAAAGTGGGTGACAACTCAGAAGAGACTGACTGTCCCCCACCCAGGCAGTGCTAAGCAAATTTAAAGACTACAATTGGTCCCTGTAAAGTGGAAGAAAGGACAGGAAGTGACATGGAAAAAGCATTATAAAAACCCTGAATTTCCTATTCAAACTCACTTTCTCCTTCGAACTTGGCTTTGGAGGAGCTCCAGCTTGGGACCTTGTACTGCTTCTGGTAAGACTGCTTTTGGATCTTCCCTTTGGATTACAACATGAGTAGGTGAAAAGGTTGACTCCTTTCCTGGCTTCTGGAGAGATTAGTTTCCAGAGAGGCCTCCCTGTCTTGGGGAAAGCTGTGTGGTTATTTACCACCAGGTCTTCCGGCTAAAAGGTCCTCCAACTAAGGGCCCTCCGGTGGAGGGCTAATTATAATTAGCCCAGCCTGAGTTGAGCCAGGCACTTGAGAAATGTTAGGGTGATAAGCTAGACTGATTACTCTACCCTCCTTCACATTTCTCTACTTTACTATTTCTATTTTATAAATAAAGCTGCTAAATAAAAGGTCATTTTGACTTGAGTTATAATATTGGTGACCACATTCTCTTATATTTAGTCTAACCATAAATTTTAACCCCTACAATGTCTAGGGGTATTCTAAAGGAGATTGTTATTTGAGTATTGGTACCTTTTAATTCTGAGACTCTGTGATTTTAGGATTTGTTTCACGGTTCTTGAATACTCACCGCTTTAGCTATAGATAATTTTTCTCCACCAATGCAATAAATTATGTCCTTCAGTAATTCAGGACTATTGAGAATCTCGGTAACAGCCTCTGAATTTTCTACAATTCTTCCAACCTAAAAAATTACAAGATATTCACCAGGATCAAACTCCCATCATAGGATGTGCGAGACCGCAAAACAGTAAAACTATCTGCATCTGAACCATATTATCATTCAATCCCTTAACAAAATTTCTTGTATTATTGCATTAAGGATTATTACCACAGCAGTATGAGTCAATGTAAATGCTGATATTGACCCATTCATAGTCACAACTGGATTTAACTGTCTTTAAACACCCACACCTCTGTAGGAAAAGAAAAATCTTGTGAAGGGCAGCATGTGTACTATTAAAATTCCATACCTGGGCCAGAGTGAGGATTACCACAGCATCATCAGGGTGAGATAGTCCCCTGTGCAGTTCATCCCTAAGGTTTCGGGCCACGTAGACTGGTTCCATAGCTTGGAGAAATCTCTCCAGAATGGACACACACAAGGTAGTCTGCTCCCTGAAAACCAAGACCCATCATTTATCAAGACGGGCAGAGAGGAAGTCATACAGGGGATGAGTGGTAGGGTAGTGTAGAGGTCTGTTAAATTCCAGTATTTTCATTCTCTGATCAAAATTGATCTATGACTAGCACCTGGCCTGTAACTTTGCATGTGCACACAAAAAGAATTGATTAAATTTGGGAGGGACTGCTTTTGTTTTACTGAAACAAAACAAAACAAAACAAAACAAAAACCCTGTATTTGGGCAACTAACATAATTTCTGGTCATATAGTCCACTATCAGGAAAACTTAGGAACTTCTGGTCAAAAGGTGTTTTATTTCAAGTATTTTAGTACCCTCTCATGTCCTAGGCACAATGAAAAAACTGAGAAATGGAAAATGTGATCCTTGCCCCTATGTAGCTTTACAAGCATATGGGTGAAACATGTCTGAAACAGTTCAAGAACAAAATAGTATATAATTAAATGTAAGTGTAGAATAGGGAAGATATGTTATAACAAAGTCATGTATGTTATATAATACACATAATCAAACAATAAGTTACCTAGTATTTAATAATTAGTGACTTTCAATCATCATTACTCAACTAATTAGGTTTCTCCTCTATAGTGTTTTGTCTTTGGGGCATCAGTCTTTTCCATTTAATTCTCTCCAACATCAATCCTCCTGAAGAATCTATCCACAACATAAGCTCAGTCAGCTGCTTAGGACATAGAGCAGGAATGCTTAAGATGAGGAGGAAAATGTGTCAGATGATATACAGACTGGTATTAGAAGCAATGAAATGAATTCTAGTCCTGCACTTCAGTCTCTTTTTTATCATGACTTACGTTTTTAAATCATTTCATTTTGTTGGACCTGTTTTCCCATGTGCCAAATGAGAGCATTGGAGTCAATAAACTTCAATGGGCTCTTCAAACTCTAATATCTAATTGTTCTCAAATTCAGTGGGTATACTATATTCAAGGAAATAATTTGGAGGCACATATTCTTCATGCCACTGATTCAGACTGACACAATATCCAAACTTTTAGTTTTCTTTTTACATAAATTTCTGGGTATATTTCTCACTTTTACTTCCAGATTAAAAATAGTTCATTCCCTATCAGTTCCAACTGGCCTGTAATCTAGAATGCCTAAACATTGGTCTCAAAACAACCATTCAATAAATATTTATCTAGTACCATACAAGTAAATGAAAATGATAACACAGACACACATACAGCCACTATAACATATGAAACACACAGTGAGTGAAATGAGAGATAGGAACAATGTGCTATGGGAATTAAGAAAAGGGATTAAAGAAAAGTAGACACTGGAGATCTAGAGTTACAGGATCTGCTACCATTAGATTGTATATGATCATGGGCAAGTCATTCAGTTTTCTAGGCTTACTCTCTTAAACAAGAATTAAATGATAGCCAAGATCCTTTTAAGAAGCAATATGGAAAAAAATTAATTTAAAATAGAAAAAATTAAAAACAAAAACAAAAACAAAGCACTATGGCATAGTGAACAGGGGAACTAGAGTTGGAAAGACCTGAATTGAAGTCCCATCTCTTAATACATGTTAGTAACATCACCATAAATAAGTCACAATCTATCAGTAGCACAGGCAGCTCTCTAAAACTACTGGTAACATGTTTATCTGCACTGGTAGGAGTTTCCACACAATCCCCCAAAGAGATGAAATCAAAGGTCCAGAGCCTCTAAAAAAGTTCCTTCCAACTATAAAATTTTGTGATAATCTATGGCTCCTGGTATGGAAAATTAGGAAAGGTCTGAAAGCAAAGTGAGCACTGAGCAAGAGGAGGGAGGTTACAGGTAGAAAGAAAAGCTATCTGTTGTGGGTCAATGAAAAAAAAATTCAGGCTCTGAATTATGGTGATGACAAGGACCGACTTTGTGATTAATTGGATTGGGAGCAAAAAGAAGTTAAGCACTTAAGTCCAGAAAAATCATAATAACATTAAGAACACTCCTGTCTGAGGAAAATTGGGAGTATAATTAAGTCAACAAGCACTGTTAAATACCTACTAAATATCAGGCATGGTGCTAAGTACTAGGGATAAAAAGAAAGGCAAAAAACAGTACCTGTTCTACAAGACTGACAGGATAAATTAGGGGTAGTCTTAGAGGGGAGGCACTTAAAATTAAGGAGGGCTAGGAAAGGCTTCTAGCAAAATATATGACTTTATCTGAGATAGGAAGAAAGTCAGGGAAGGCATAAGGCAAAGATGTAGAGAAAGAACATTTCAGGCAGTCAATGAAAACACTTAGAAGAGGAAGTGTCATACACAAGGAACAGTAAAATCAGTACCACTTAACTGCAGTGTATTTGGAGAGGAGAAAGGTAAAAAAAAAACAAAGATAGAAAAGAACTAGATTATAAAAGAGTTTAAAAGCCAAACAGAAGATTTTATTTTTGATTCTGGAGTTTACTTAATGAGGAGATGGACAAGAGTGACGTGCCCTTTAGGAAGATCAATTTGACTACTGAGTGGAATATCAGTTGAGGTGTGGAAAGGCTTGAAACAGGGAGACCAAACATTAGATTATTGCAATAATCTACTAGGAATGAGGTGATGAGGGCTTATACAAGATGGTGGCAGAATCAGAAGAGAAAAGGAGGCACATATAAGATATGTCATGAAGGTAAAATCAGCAGGCCTGAGCAAGATTAGATAAGAGGTGAGAATAACATCAGAACATTAGAGAAGGAATGACAGCAGATTATGAACAAATAAAGGAATTTCAGAGTTTATTAACATGGATTTCAACACTTACAGGTCTCACTTATGGATGATGGCAAGATAAAAAATATGACCATCTCTATATGTATCTGTGGCAAAGTGGAGGAATATGCCATGGGAAATGAAAAAATTGAAGAGTTGTAAAGTTAAAGTGTTTGAGTGAATATCAGCATTTATGAGGGCAGAAATTAGGGACAAGAGACTATGAACCAGACAATGAATTTACTGATGAAGGAAAATGCCCTTGGTGATATAGACTAAGCCTCAAAGGAGGAGAGTGATGGTAGATGAAGTGTCTGGAAAGTGGCCATAGGGAGCAAAGAATAATCCAATTTTTCCACAATAGCCAACAAATCTGGGGAAAATGGGGGGATGGGGCAGGGTGAAACACTAGTATTAATTTAAAACCAATAATTGAGTTACCTCTGTGTCATCAGGAGGGAGCCATACTCAGTGAGTACAAAAAGATGGGCAGAGAAAAGAAAAGGTTTAAGATGAAGATGTCTAGTTTGTTATCTACTGGGTAGGCATTCCAGTCAGCACTGTGCTGTAAAGCATAGTGGGGAAGGCTGAAGTAACCTTAGAGAGGGAGGTTGTGGGAGAGGAGGAGATTGGGGTTGAGTGAGATGGGAATAAGGGAGCAATTAGTGGGAGAATAAGGTTTAAACAATGGGAACCAGAGGTTGGGTTAAAAATCACTGGGACGAGTGTGTATGACAATGTGGAAATATGCTGATCATTGAGAAATGAATTCAAGTAGGTAAGCATTGTCCACAGGAACATGGCCTTTAGCAGGTAGCCATTTGTGGCTGGGTGCCCAGAGCTTAACAGAATGATACAGGCATTAAATATAAGCCATTTCTGTGTCTTATATTATTGTGAACATGTTTTAGGGGAGAGTTTTGTTTTGTTTTTCAAATATTCTTTCCCAGAGAAGGGAGATATTATCCAACAATTTGCTAAGTGTTTACTGTGTGCAAGACACCGTGCTAAGTGCTCTCCTAGAAGCTTAGGCACTATGCTTGGTAACTTTTGGAAAATTTAGAACTTGAGCTGAGGTTGAAGCAAAAAAAGATTTTGGATTAAGAAAAAAAAATGGTACCATCTTCCTCCTTAGTTCTCACTCAGGGGAAGGTGGGGTTTGAAGAGTTGTTGAGGCCTACAAAGATCCTCTTCATACTTAAGATTTACTAAACTGGGATTCAAGGCCATCTATAACCTGGCATCACTTTGCTTCTGAACCTTTCTTTTACACTACAATTAAATATACAAAGTACCAGCCAAGAACTATCCTTGCTCCCATTTTGTACATTCCATATTTTCAAAGAATCATGGAATCCCATAATCAGAAGATTTCAGAGATCGCTTACTCCAACATTCTGAAATATAAATCCTTTCAATAACCTCACAGACAAGTGATTACCTGGCATTTACCTGTACATTTTCTAGTGCCAGGAAATTCAACCTTATGAATTAGACCATTTCCTATTTGCAGTTGCAATTGTTGGGAAAATCTTAATATTTATGAGAAATTGGTCTCTCACTAATTCCCATATACTGGTTCAACTTCTATCCTCTGGTGAAATAAGTGTTACTACATTTGGTTCAATAAACATTTATTAAGCACTTGTGCTGGGCCTGTGGATACAAAGACAAAAACAAAATAATCCCTATTTTCAATGAATGTACAATATTCTGGGGGAATTTGGGATCAGAGGATCAGGGTTTAATTTAACTTCTACTTAATAGCTGTGGGTCCTTAGCAAATCACTTAATCTCTCAGGCCTCAGTTTTCTTGTCTGTCAAAATGAAGAGTTTGTACAATAGGATTTGTAAGTTTTCTTTCAGCTATAAATCTATGATACTATGAATACACAGTACACAGCTAAGTATATTACCCTCAAAAGAAACAGGAAGGTTTGGAAGAAGGGTTGATTTAGAGAAGAAGATAATAAGTGGCATTCTGGATATGAAGTTTGAAATGTTGGTAGGACAATATAGTGGATATATACAAAAGACAATTAGGAATTTATGCCTTAAATTCAGATTAGGGTTAGATATGTAGATTTGGGGACTGCCTACACAGAGATGAACCCACACTGAGTGGAAGAAATCATTAGGAGCATATAAAGAGAGGAAAGATCAAGGACAGGTGTCAGCCATGATTAAGGAGTGAGAAATGATGATCCTCAAAAGGACTGAAAAATGCTCAAGATAGATAGGAGGGAATCCCAAGTGATAACCTTACAAAAAAGCTATCACATCAGTATCTAAGTCTTTCCTTCTCATGCTCCTGGGCTGTACCTTTGTCTACTCCCTTTATGTAGAATTTCCTGCCTTTCTGCCCCCAAAATTCTGCCTGCTAACATCCTTCTTGTCCTTGAATCCATACCTTCTATGAAGCTTTCTTTGATTCCTCAGAGATAAGCTCCTTCCTTTGCACAGGAACAATATTCCTCTGATATAAAAATTCAACTCAAACATTAAAAACCATTTATGAGAAACACAACCCTAGCCCTAAGGGAGTACAAATTTTAGGAAAGGCATAATCCCCATCCTCTTGAACTTTATGGTCTAGGAAGGAGATAGGAGAGAAAATTATCATGCATACAAAACTTTTAAAATACTCATGCATTTAAGAGAGAGGAAGATATAATGAATAGAAAGCTGGCCTTATAGCCAAGTCATCTTGGATTCAAATCTCATTTCTGATATGCTTGCTATAGAACATTGAGAAAGTCACTTAACCTTCTCAGGATGCCAGCAACTATGAATTGCAGATAAATTCCATTTATCTATTAAATGGCTGGTCAAATTCCTACCCCTTATGTACTTAATCATGTTCTAATTTTGTATTGTCTTAATCCCCCACAATAGATCATTATTAAGTGTAAATATTACATATTAAAAATTATCTTTGTATCATTTCTTGTCTATGAAAAGTTTTCCTCCAATCCTTCACATCCTTGTGTGGAGTATCTATCCTTAACTGACAGAACCTCAAGCAACACTGCTTGTAATCAATGTTTCTGTGTTCCACATTTTGTATTTTAAAGTTCCTTTAGTCTCTAATATTCTATGATTCTAAGCAGCAAAACCTGGATTAGAACTAAGATATATATCAAACTGTCCCTCAGGCAACAGATCAAGACCTAGGCTTATTAACACTTGTGAACAAGTAAGTGAGCTGTGGGGAATATGTTTCAACAATGTACTCTAGAAGCTGGAAGTGACTGAAAGACAAAGATGGAGAAGGGAAATGAGTGAAAGAGTATGACAGAAAATAGACCAGTCTGCATGGTACAGGATTGAGCACCCTGAGATTCACACATTCAACTGTTATTAAGTAACTCTTATTTGCAAAACTTCCTGTTTTACAAAGGAGGACATTGATCCAGTGACAAAGATAGAATTTGAACCCAGGTCATCTAAATGTTTCCACTGTATCACAGTACTTCATAAATAAATGAATTAAAACACGTATACAGATAACAATAGTTAGCTAGGTAAGTAATATCTATGCATATGACTTATCTCACTATTAGACTGAGGATTCCACCGGGGTTGGGTCTTCTCGCTGTTTTCTATCTATATCAAACAATGCCCATTACATGATTGGTACAAAGCAGAGTGCAAAGTAATGTCTCAGGGATGGAGGCTTAACGGTCGACCCGGTGCTGTAAGCAACCTTAACATGCTTAATTCTAGCGATGAACGACCCGTGGTTCCGAGAGGGGAAGAGATGTGCCCGAGGTCCCACAAGTTAGAAGCTGCACAGTCACGTCTCGAACTCGGGTCTTCTGCCTCCGGAGCCTGCGCCCTCTCCTCCGAGATCTAAGATCAGGCGACAGGCATGGCCTGGAGGGTGGCGACGCCGGGCCCTCTCGGCCCCTTTCAGGTCAGGGAAATTCTTAGGCCTGGCCTCGTCCAGACACGCCTCTAGCGGAGGCCCGGACCCGGACCCGGTCCCGACAGCGTCTCTATAGCGACAGAGTGGGCCACACCGGGCGGAGGGAGGCGCTCTGAGGAGAAGGATCCCCGCCATCCCCCCGGGGGTCCCCTCACCGGTGATTTGCGTTGAGTAGCGAGAAGAGAGGCCCGAGCCGAAGCTCGGCCGCCTGCTCTCGGAGCGAGCTGAGCGGCACGGACTGCAGGGCAGCCTGCAAGGCCCGGAGTTCCTCCAGCGGCGCCTCCAGCCGCGCCACCTCCCGCAGCAGAGCCAAAACCCGGGCCGCCATCTTTCTAGAGCTTCGCGTAAGCCGGCGCCACCTCTAACCCCACGCTAAACGAGATTTTGAGCGCCAGGAGTACGGTGGCCGATGGGGGGGTGGGGGAGGCGGTGCAGGAAGCCAGTGAGAGGAGGCATCTGACTCGCTTCTTCCTTCTGCCTCCCTCGGCCAACTAAGCTCGCGATTGGCTGTGTATGAAAGGTGGGGGTTTCAGCTAGCTCTATCCCTAGGTCACACATCCTGAGTAGCAGAGGCTGTCCTCTTCTCAAACTTTCCTGAAGTTTACAGTCGATTCTTGAGTAAGTCATTTACAGAGATGAGAAAAATAGGCATCTGGGCCAGTCATTCTTTTAATTTCTTCTTTCTCAAGGGATTTTGATTTGGTGCTTTCCCCTTCCCTTCTCCCCCGACCCCCACCCCACTCCTGTGATTCAGTATCTTCTTTCTTTGCAAATCTCTTGCAAAATCTATCCGCCGAGTTTTCAAAACGATGTTGCTTCTATAATGGATCTCTTATATATGCCCAGCTGCTGGTTCAGATGCCATAGGTAGCACAGTGGATAAATTGCTTAACTCAAAGTAAGGAAAAACTGAGTTTGAATCCTACTTCACACACTTGCTAGCTTTGAGACTTACCTTCTCTCAGTTTCCTTGTCTGAAAATTAGGGAATGATAATAATAGCTCTGATGTCAAAGAGTAATTTGGAAGGATCAAATCAAATGAGATAGCGTATGTAAATTGCTTTGCAACGCTTAAGGCACTATATAAATATTCGTTATTATTCCTGACTTTATTAAATGACTTTTCTGCTTTCTCCTGCAGCATGTCATGTACTGAAGTGTTAAAAATACATAAATTCACTGTTTCTACTATGGCATTTCATTACATCGGTTCTTCCTGAACCTTTCGGTGCATCTGTGGTCTCATCCATGAGGGTACTGTTGTGGAAAGGGCATGAATGTGGAGTAATAAAGACCTAGGTTCAAGTCTGAGCTCAGACACTTACCTAGCTGTATGACCCTGGATAAGTCATTTAATTGCTCTGTGCCTCCGTTTCCTCATCTGAAAAGTGAGGGCATAGGGGTGGGATCAATAGCCTCCAAAGATATTTAAGTTTGAAATTTATGATCCTGTTATTCCTCCAACTGTACCTATCATAACCTGATAAAACTTACTTTGAGATTCTTGACTATGTTCTACCATAAATCCTCTTTTTGTGTGGATACAGCACGTTTTGGAAGACTGGCTGTCTTAAAAGATGCACCCTTTTTTTCCATGGATAAGTTTTGGGTCATTAAAAAAGCATTTTGTAATTTCCTAAATGTTAACAGGTCACCCTCCTATTCAATTCTGAACCCAGTTTATTGTCTCTCTGCTTTATATGTACAAGTCATATGTACTGCTGGGCCAAGATATATGTACTGACATACTTTAGTAGTGGTTGATTTAAATGTGCCCCTCCAGATTAAATACATATATATGCTTTGTACTATAGGGAGGAGGATTGCAAAAAATTAAAAAAAAAATTCAGAAGCCTGAATGCTTTCTATAAGAACATTCAGAAGTCTGGGCATAGCATGCAACAAATCTCAACAAAACAAAATGAAATTGATTACATTAACAACTGCTGAGAATTATTTCCAAACTGGCTGTACACCTCACCATTGACTTGTTAAAGGTAAAAATCTATCTTAAATTAGAAAATGATAAAAGTAAGAATATATGGCACATAATCAAGAAAAGTCCAACCTGACCTATTTAAATAAGCTGAAAATTTTAAATGTAAAAAATAAACATCAGTACACACTGTCACTATTTCCTAAAAAGCCAGTGTAAATCAGTCTCCATCATTATCATCATCATCATCATCATCATCATCATCATAGCTAGCATTTATTTGGCCTTTAAGCTTTGTAAAAGCACTAAACTTTAAGCTTAATTGTGCAAACCAAATAATAAGGATTACCTTGGGAAGTAAGTGCAATTATTATCCCTATTTTATAAGGGAGGTATACAGGTGAAATGACTTGCCCAGGGTCACACAGCTAGTAAGTATCTGAAGTCAGAGTTGGCCTCAGGTTTTCCCAACTTTACGTCCAGGACTTTGGCCACTATGCTACCTGGATGCCTCTAATGGAGACTAAAAGAGCCTAGAGACCACCTTAGCTGGCAAGCATTTTATCTCTTTGCCTGTCTAATTTAATCCCCAAAGCATTAATTAACAATCTACAATGTGCAAAGCATTGTGATAGGTACTAGGGAATAGAAAGCAAAAAATAAATAGTTCTTGCCCTCTATGAGTTTATAATCTTTTTTAAAATATAAAAATGGACATTTAATGACACATCCTCTTTTCATAGAATGTTGCCTATATTTAGAATGCCCCCACTAATCTTTTAATGATTTGGGTGAGGTAGATGTAATTGATCAGAGGCTTTTTTTTTGTTAACAGGAATGTTCATAGGTGAAGGTCCACCAAAAAAGGGGCCAGATACAAGGATGTGTGGTGAGCTCAGTCTAGCCCAGTCCCTTAGTGGAACACCCCACCACCAATGCTGACTCATCCCAATTTTTCTGGCTCTCTGCAGCTCCACCTCAGAGCACCCTCAAAGCCTTTAGCCTACCTTCTTTCCAAAACAAAAATAATGAAAAATTAGAGTTTCCAAAGAGATATGACAACAGAGTAGGACTAGACAATGCCCAGAGTTTTGAGTGAGCTTTTTAAAAAATTGTACAACTGAATTAAATCAGTTCTCCTTTACAAGGATATAACATGTTTATAGGAAAGTATATGGTGGATAGTTTAAGGAAGGAAAGATAGATAATGAATACATGGGTTAGGCAAGACATTCCCTAGGAGGTGTAAAGAGTTAAAATTAAGACCTTGTGCTAAGCCTTAAAGGAAGTTAAGAATTCTAAAATGAAGAACTGAGGAGGAAGGACCCTATGTATAGTACTCAAGATAGGAGACAATGTCAAGTTCTCAGAATGATAAGTAGTCCATTTTGGTTGGAAGACAGAGTGCATGGAGTGAAGTTGTGTGAAACAACCTAGAAAAAGCAAATGAAAGCCAGAGATGGCAGCTAAAGGCAACAAAAGTTTAGAATATATACTAATATTTAAGATCTTAAGAGTAGAGCATGGTGAAAGATTATAAGCAGTATGACCTCATGAAACAACAAGAAGCAGTAGGAAAAAAAGTATTTATAGAATCAGTAAGATCAGCCCAAGAACATTTGAGGATAAAACTGGAAGACCAATAGTTGAAAAACAGAAAGAAAAAAAATCTTTCAAGATTCTATGACTTTTTCTCGATAAATGACACTGGAGACAATACAGTACCTTTGGAATCTGATGTCACAATCCTTAGTGTGCTGCCTAATGAAAAAAATAATGATGGGTAGAGCACATAGTCTAGACCAAGTACATACAGAGGAAGTTCATTTGTAGGTGACAGAATTTCAAAAGCATTGAAAGATTAATTCTCAAGAAATCTGGAAACAAGATATCAAATACTTAGAACAAAAAATCACAGACCTTACTGAAGATGATCAAGTGAATAACAATTTGAAAATTAGAATTAAAAAAAAGAAAATGACAAATGATAAAGGGGCTACAGGAAAGCAGGTTCAATGAATGCCCTGTTGAAATTATGAATTAGTGCAGCTGTTCTGGAAAGCAATAGATCCCTAAATTCAAAACTGTTCATAACCTTTTACCGCATGATATATCTACTAGACCTATACCCTTAAAGAGATGAACTATTTACAAAAATATTTAGAGTAGCTCCTTTTATTATAGTAAAAAACTGGAAACTAAAGGAGTTCTCATCTATCAGACAATGGCTGAACATATGAATTATAGTACATGAATGTAATGGAATATCATTGCGTAGTGAGAAATGACAAAAAGGATGGTTTCAGAAAAATCTGGTTAGACTTTTACGAAGTGGTACAGATTAAGCAGAATCAAGAGAATATACAGTAACAACATTGTAAAGCCAAACAATTTTGAAAGAATTAGTCACTGCTTTACCAATCATGATCATAAAGAACTGATAATGAAGCATTTGATAACTACCTCCAGAGAGAGGTGATCAATTCAAGATGCAGAATAATCCATGCATTTTGAGGAGAATTTGTTTTGCTTCACTTTGCATATTTGTTACAAAGATATATATTAGAGATTAAAATTAATATGCAAAAGCTAAGTTTTATATTTTATAAAGTTTTATTAATAATAAACTAACATAAAAAACTAGTGTGAACCATTCTGGATGGCAATTTGGAACTATGCTCAAAGGGCTATAAAAGAATGCCTGTCCTTTGATCCAGCCATACCATTGTTGGGTTTGTACCCCAAAGAGATCATAGATAAACAGACTTGTACAAAAATATTTATAGCTCCGCTTTTTGTGGTGGCAAAAAACTGGAAAATGAGGTTATGTCCTTCAATTGGGGAATGGCTGAACAAATTGTGGTATATGCTGGTGATGGAATACTATTGCGCCCAAAGGAATAATAAACTGGAGGAATTTCATGTGAACTGGAAAGACCTCCACGAATTGATGCAGAGCGAAAGGAGCAGAGCCAGAAGAACATTGTACACAGAGACCAATATACTGTGGTAAAATAGAATGTAATGGACTTCTGTACTAGCAGCAATGCAATGACCCAGGACAATTCTGAGAGATTTATGGAAAAGAATGCTAACCACATTCAGAGGAAGAATTGCAGGAGTGGAAACACAGAAGAAAAGCAACTGCCTGAACACATGGGTTGAGACAGACAATGATGGGGGATGCAGACTTGAAACTACCACACCAACACAACTATCAACAATTTGGAAATAGGTCTTGATCAATGACACATGTTAAAACCAGTGGAAATGCGCATTGGCCATGGAGGGGGAAGGCTGGGGGGTGAAGGAGAAAGTAAGAGCATGAATCATGTAACCATGTTTACTTTTCTAAAAAATAAATATTAATAAATGTTAAAAAAAAACTAGTGTGAAAAAGTAATAAACTAACTTCAGCTGTGCTTGTGAAGGAGAGAGGAAGAGGGCAGAGCTACAGAATTCATAAAACACTAAAGTGACCACACAAACATGGAGGTGCAAGAGAGATTAAAGGGAATTTGGGGAAATATTAAGGGACTTCTGGGGGATGCAGTCCAAGGTTCAAAATCTCCATTTATACACACACCCCTGTGATCCTTTTGGGAGACCAGTCTCCCCAAAAGGATCATGAAAACACAATCAACTTTAAAATTACAATAATTTATAGATAAAAGGAAAAGAGAACAAAATCAATGATTGCTACATTGACAAAAAACCAATTTTGGGTCAATCCCCTTTGGCAGAAGAGTATACATTCAAAGCAAATGCTTTTAACCGCCCATAGTTTTTAATTTTCTTTTCATATTGATTCATATACCTCATAACTCAGCCATGCATCCTTGAGTGATCCCTGTGTTATTATCCACCTCGGGGGGTGGGGTGGGGAATTATGTTATTATTGTGAACTTCGATTTGAATCTAAGTAATTTTATGGTAAGAAACTTGCTACCTCCCAGAATCCAGAAGACAAACGTATTTGGAAAAGGTGCCATGAACATGCCTGCAGAGACCACACACTGCACCAGAAGATCCATATTGGACTTTGGGATGGATGTGAATTGAACTATGTTTTTTTCTATACTGACCACAGGGGCTATAGCCTATCAATGCTCAAGACATTTCCCCTTCCTTTCTCAAGAAATTTAGAACTCATTCCCTTCTCTCTTCCCCTACTCCATTTCCTATGCCAAGGGATTTCAGTCTTCCTGTTGATTCTCCCTCACATCCTAAGCTGCCAGCTCCTCAACCTACACAGATCCCATGACTTTTGTACTCAACTTCACACTTTGGGATGCTATACCCTGGATCTTATCATTATGACAAGTATTCCACTTCCTTGATCAAAAACTCTGACATTCTTTTGTGACTATAACCATTTGTGACTATATTCCATTTCTCTGTACGCCTTATTAATTATAACCACATTCTTCTGAACACTGCCTAGACATCGTGCTGGTTGCTGGCACAATGTAAATTTAGACGTCACAGCACATTTTTAACTACCCATGGGAAACAGTTTCAATAGCTGCTATGCAGGAATATCCAAATCCTTTGAATCCAAGTATAGTTGGAGTTGATGTCTTAACCAGACTTTAGATCCAGACATATAGATCCCACAGGAAAATTGCATAGCCATAGAGTTCTCAGCACAGAGTGGGGAATGGCTTCTATAGTAAAATTGCTTATTGGTGCAGCAAGAACTAAAACATATGTGCAGAAACATTCTGTAGTTGATCCTGTAGAAAAAACAGTGGAGCTTAAACCCACTAATATTTCATTTACAAATATGGTTTCAGTAGATGAGAAACTTACATATAAACCACATCCTCAAGAACTAGGAAAGACCATTTTGACTCAAGAAGCTATTATCACTGTGAAAAGAGTGATCCTTATCAGTTATCTAGAAGGACTGATGGAAAGTATAATATCATCTAATGCTAATAAAGGCTGTGCAGCAATGGAATGGACAATTAAAGTTATGCTGGCACTGAAGAGTTAATGGCTTCAGTAAGAGGAAGCTTGAGGATATCTATGGCAGGGGCAGCATTTGTAGAGAAATGATAATGGCTATTTATATGAGACATTAATTACTAGGTCCACCAGAGTCTCTCCGAGCTGGTAACATATTTATTCATATTTGTTATTTTAAGAGGCATAGCTATATTTTAGATTGGTATTCAATAAGCTTGGAAGAAGGCTGCAACTTTTTTTTTAAACCCTTAACTTCTGTGTATTGACTTATAGGTGGAAGAGTGGTAAGGGTAGGCAATGGGGGTCAAGTGACTTGCCCAGGGTCACACAGCTGGGAAGTGTCTGAGGCCGGATTTGAACCTAGGACCTCCCGTCTCTAGGCCTGGCTCTCAATCCACTGAGCTACCCAGCTGCCCCCAAGGCTGCAACTTTTGATGGAAATAGGGGAAGATATAGGGCTTCCAAACATGGGGTCAACTGGAATTAGCATAACCCCAAAATACCAAGCAATATTAAGTTTCCAATATTTTTGAAGATATCAGGATATTTCGAATGGATACTTTGACTAGAAACTGGCATCCATAAGATTTCCATAAGATTAGACTTTATAGAATTTAATTCATGAGACTACCTAGTTTTGGAACTCCAAAATGAAACAGAGCTACCTTTTCTAGAATGATTGCCCAAGCAGTTTTCATATTGTAATAATTTCCTTTGGAAAGGAGAGTATGTTACTTGAAATCCAAATGCAAGCCTTTTATCCATACAAAAATAACTAGCTCTGAAAAACAATGTCATTCCGAATTGGTACTTAAGTGATATTTTTGTAGCAAACATTGTAATTAAAGTGATGTGACTCCCAATGTAAACCTGATTCCATTATGTTACAGAGTACTGTATTGATTTGCCAAAATTCTATGATTTGATACAAGTCACAATCTATCTGGATTTTTCCACTTGCAGAACTGTATATGATTTAGGATGTTGAATTGTGGACATGTGATGTTCACTTTGAAATTTGAAAAGGAACCAAAATGAAAAATAAGGTTATTACTTGAATTTAAGAGCACCATAAAATTTAAACTATAATAACTATTGTTATACTGTATCATGTGACTATCATGTGCCAATGATTGCTATAGCATGTCAAATTATTTAACTGTAAAATAGCTAATTGCATCTTTTTATTGTAGTAATTTAACACAAGCAAATATTTTTTACACGCAGATTCATGGATCATTTGATTTACTTTCTTTTTTTTTGTTTAAACCCTTACCTTCCACCTTAGAATCAATACTGTGTATTGGTTCCAAGGCAGAAGAGTGGTTAAGGGCTAGACAATGGGGGTTAAGTGACTTGCCCATGGTCACACAGCTAGGAAGTGTCTAAGGCCAAATTTGAACCTAGGACCTCCAGTTTCTAGTTCTGGCTTTCAATCCACTGAGCCACCCAATTGCCCCTGATTACTTTCTAATCTTATTTGAAATATAATTTTATTTTTTATTTGTAATCCTGTGGTGCCACTGCCAAAAGAAGGAACTTAGCCACAGTTAAACCATTAAAGGAAAATTGCATTGAAGCTTTTATTTGTAGGAAGTGTAATGATATTTTGCAAATCAACATGGAGAGCAAGATGATGGACAGTTGTCTGTTAGAACATGGAATGAACCGAGCAAGGCAGGGGCTGTCAGGTGCAAATTCAGTTGATGCTCAGGTATATAAGGAAGGATTTCAACTGAAATATGATCTCAATCTGGAGATTGGGTTTGGGGAGTGGGAGGTTTTGGTTAGGTTTAGGTAGGCCATAGGTCAACTTGAATTACCAGCAACCTGCACTAACCAATTTACAGTCTCAGATCCTGAAATACCTTTATACCAAATAACCTGTTCCTGATTCATACTCTGAGAGCAAGCAACAACATCTCTCAACTAAACAACCTGATTTTGGTTGAACTCTGTCTGGCCCTGCCAGCCTGGCAGTGGGCTATCAGCCATTGATAATTGACAAGGCTGATTACCTCTACTTCAATACCATCTTTCATCATTAGCTTAGATTAAGAATCTCCTATTTCCCTCTTTCCTGTTATTTCCCTGTTACCCTCCCTAAGCCTATTAATATTAAATCTTCAACTTACCTAAAGTGGATGTCATCTTTACCTTAGGTTTAGTGGTTATATATTTGGGATTTTGAGGGAAGAAGAGACTTATTTCAACCATAGTGAAGCATAATTCGCAGTCAATTGGTGTTATCCATACTAGGCCAGGATAGACAGTTAGAAGTAGCTGTGTAAACCCAATCACAGATTCTTCACTTGGCTGACTATTCTGGGACACTGTTATTCTGAAGTTGAGCTTAGCAGATTCACAACAACTACTTCTGTGGAGTCCTTTGTGTTTCACTATATCAACTTAAGTGTCACAGTTAGGTATCACTCACACACACCACCCAGCTTCAGCTCCTCATAACATCAGATCTATTTATAACAGAAGTCCTTTCTTTTGGTACAAGAGGGCCAACTGGAATATAGAAAAACTATTCCAGAAAAATTTTATATTTTGGTTAATATTTCAAAGCAGAGAATTATTAATTGCTAAGTGGTATTTTCTGATTCTTGTAATTATTTCTATAATACCAAAGTTGCATATAGAATATTCTAAAAGACAGTTAAAGCTTGCCTTTAACTATGTTTAACCTAAATTGGAATTTCTATAAAGATTTCTTATACTGTAAAGCTTGCCAATAGAAAAAACTAGTATATACATAAGCCATAGAAATATGTTTACCAAACTATTTAAAAATGAGTATTTTTTTCTATTTAAAATATTGTTTAGCTTGAGATTTTGTTAGTACATTTATAGAAACTCAGATGCATTAAGGTTTGTGATTATTTTTGTAATAGGAGATTATTTTTATAACTAAGATGACGTTTCAGCTAAATAAAATATAGTAAATATTACTATTTGATAAAAAAATAAATGAAATATGCATATTCTTCCCCTTCATCCTGACTTCTGATACCTTTACTCCTTAAAATTTTTTATAGGCCATTACCCCTACTCTGATTTCTCTTTCCTCTCTTCCTAATGTCAATTTGTTGCTAACCACTTTACATGACAATGAATTTAGAGCTTGTAGGGACCGTAGAGGACATTTTACATATGAGTAAACTGAGGACAAGAGAAATTAAGTGACTTGTCCAGGGTCACACAACTGAGTATCTGAGCAAAGGTCTGAATCCAATTCTTAGCCCTAAGTTCAGGACTTGATTCACTCCAGGGTTGGTGAAGTATTAGCACTTCTGCAGGGGTTGGTAGGGGAGTGTCTCCCTTTCCCCTTACAAGCACTCAAGGGCATTTTTTGCATGCTCTGCCCCTCTGTCCAGCCACCCAAAGCAACTTCCTCTCTCCACTCCCTGGAGTAATGTGGAGTGGGGTGGGGTGGGGGAGGTGCAGCTTCAAGTTGCATTTTGGGCACACAAACTAGAAAACCTTTACCAATACTGATCTACTCTGTTATGCTGACTCTCCGTCATATCTACACGTCTCTCTTATTTTGATTCCCTTGCCCCCTTATTCTAATGCTACTTATCCTTTGCCAAACCCTGAAGTACCCAAACCATCTATCTCCTATGTTTCTATTCATATGTTACTGAATATAACTAGAGGAAGCCAGGTACCTGAACAGACTACTATCTAATCTCAATCATCATCAGTAGAGCAAGGCAATAGTTTTACTCCTAATTTATTCTCTATCTTATACCCCACAGAAAATGTTCCAAACTTCTTTTCTTTCCAGACTCCCCACCTACTTTCCCAAGAACCTCCTTATTTTCTCTACATAGAAAAGAGTCCATTTGCCATTAGCTCCCTCTTCTTCCCCTTTTTTTATCTTCAAACTTCTGGGTAGCATCCCCATCTCTCTTACCTAGTAACTTTTTTTTTTTAAACCCTTACCTTCTGTCTTCTGCTCCAAGGCAGAAGAGTGGTAAGGGCTAGGCAGTGGGGGTTAAGTGACTTGCCCAGGGTCACACAGCTAGGAAGTGTCTGAGGCAGATTTGAAACTAGGACTTCCCATCTCTATGCCTAGCTCTCAATCCACTGAGCCACCCAGCTGCCCCCTTTTAGTAATTTTTAATAAGGTGACCCTTCTCCTTTCCCGTGGCCAATCCCTCCCTGTGTATATGCATTGATCTCATCCTCTAGAATTTTTTCCTAGTGTATTTCCCTCCTCAGTATTGCCCGCTTGTATTTAACTCTAACTTGGAACCCAAGTTCAAGCCCAGAGTATTTGCTTAAGTCTCTGCATTGGGGAGGGTCAGGGAAGAATAATTGACTATTTCATATAGTATGCCTTCATAAGAAGTGGGGTTGGCACATGAGCTTTTGAGAAGATAATTTTTCTCTATTCCTGCTGCAAGAGAGACAGACAGACAGAGACAGCTTTTTCTACCTTCTTGTTTCAAGAGAGGACATACTCTGGAAAACAATGTATAGGGAAAAGCCAGTTCCTCAAAATGTCTGCCTGCCTCCCAAGAGACTTTGGGAAATTTCCTATTGGGTGTAATTGAAGCCTTTTCCTCCTTTTTAGGGTGAGATATCTTGCTTCCAAGTGGGAAAGCTCATTCATTCTGGGCATTGTATAATATTTTCTAATCTATATAACTTCTCTGATTTCTGTCTGCTCTCTGCTTGGATAAATGAATTCACTCACTATTCACTATCTGTGATGGTCTTTTGTGTAACTAAGAGTTTGTGTTTTTCATTCTACCTCAGCAATACACTGGGATGGACATAGCCTGATTTCACTGTCACTGTTATGACCTCTGAAATTGCTTTCTCTTCCATTTCTCCTATTGCCTCACTTTCCCTAAATCTAGTCTTTGTCCTCACTGCAACCTTCATTTCCTCTACCTCTCCTTATTTTCCAAGTCTGAACTCTCTTCTGTACTCATTTTCTATCCTTTGAGGACCTAACTTTTTGGTTAATTCCTACCCTAGAATCTCTTGTTCCTTTGTCCCATTTCTGCCCAGCCTCGCCAAACTCCAACCCTGGTTTACCAGGACCATCTGTTTTCTCTGGTCCCATACCCTAGGTCAGAAGCCAGACGTCAAGGTTTATTGAGACCCAAATGTCCATTATGAAAGCAGGAACTTGGAATACGAATTGAGGTCCCAGAGATAGATGGCTAATCCTTTCAATTACTCTACTTAAGTGATTTTTGTTCCTTGATTTTCCCCTCTTCTTGTCACTTGCACTGGAGACCAAAAAGACCCCTCCAGCCCTTGACAGTCTGTAGAAAGGATAATCCGCATTCCCCAATATTCTAAATGGATTTAGTTTATCAATAGAACATTAAGGGAATGACAAAGGATTTCTAACTCAAAGTCAGACCAAGGCTAGGTAAACCAGAAGTTGAAGTTAAAAATAGATGAGGCCTTCCTGTAATACTTAACTGTTCGGCTCTCTGCATTTTAAGATGACCTGTATCTTGGAGGTGTAAGTGTGGATTTGGGGTAAATCAAGGATAACTAAACACTATCTCTGAATTGGATTGGAAGCCGACCCCATGGAACTCTGAGAGAATTCCGTTTGGGAGGGGCCAGTGAAGGAGGGAGTTTGGTGAAAATTCTGAGGATTCTAAACTGCCAAGGACCAAATGCCAAAAACTCCTGAGAGGATTTTCAAGCTCTTGGTGGGCTTGGGGGTGGATAGTCGTGGGTGGCTGGGAGGTTCTGGACAGGAATTTGGCTCTTCTGAACCCAAATTCAGGGACAACTTGGAGATTTCAACAGCCAAACCTTTCTACTGACTTCATAGCCAACGAAGAAGAAACTGAAAGCGTTGTGCTCCATAATTGGCCTTAGTGCCTGGACTCCAGAGGAAGTGGCACTTGGGGGACCCTTCCTTGATCCTTCTTATACCCCTTCCTTGCAGTTATTCCCCATTTGTTAGATAGTGTTAAGGATAGGATATTGTGAGGGGAGGGAGAGTCAGTTTCTGAGTCAAAGCTACAGAAGAAACTAGATCTGCTCTCTTTTCATTGGGTTCATAGTTGATAGAGAAGTTACTCCTGTACCCTCCTTCCTCAAAAATCCTCAAATATCCCTTACCTTGCTATATTGAATTCCCTCATCCGTATAATAAATCTTTATTAGTTTATTAGTGTTAGTTTGGGGCTATTACTTGGAGGGGAAGAAGACTGATCTTGTGGCTGAGGGGAAGACGAATACCAAACACCATCTTGAAGGGCAAAGCCACTAGAACTTGGGAGTGGGGAGGCTTGTGTCCATAGTGCTGGCTCTGAGGGTGGGATCTAACCTATTAGGGTCACCACTGATCCCCAACACATTCCTTCAGCATCCTCACTATAGCTTGGCCAGTTGAGAACCTTTTTGAGTTTATTCCCTCATAGGTCTTCCCTGGGGTGTGGGTGAGTGAATAGCTGATCTGGCCCATTGAAAGCTAACCAGGGGGGAGGCTAGATACCACATTTTACCATCAATACTCACCCACATACAGAGGCAAGGCTCTCCTTTTGGAAATTAAAAGTCTATCATGGGGCAGCTAAGTGGCTTGGTGGATAGAGAGCAGGCCTGGAGATAGGGAGGTCCTGGGTTCAAATTCAGTCTCAAACACTTCCTAACTGTGTGACCGTGTAAGTCACTTAACCCCAGTTGCCTAGCCCTCACTACTTTTCTGCCTTGGCACTGATATCCAAGATGGGAAATAAGAGTTTAAAAAAAATTCTATCATAATCAAGGCTCTGAGGAATGGTACAGTAAAAAGAGAGCTGAATTTAGAGTCAGATGACCCAGATTCAAATTTAGACTCTTTCCCTTTATACCTATGTGACTTTAGGCAAATAACCCCTTGGGCCCCAATTTCCTCACATGTAAAGTGTCCTTTCCAGCTCTCAATCTATGAACCTATGATTAAAAAACTCTCCTATGGAGAGGAAAACAAGTAAAGGCTTTCCCTTAATCTTATCCTGGGTGTCAGGGCCCTCCCTTTCTAAAAGACATGAAAATCAAATTTGGGGGAATCTGTGGTATTGCCTAAAAAAGAAATTACCTTTTCTACTCCTCTTCCACTTGAATTCTGTACTCCAGTAGGGATCAGAAAGAACCTCTTCATCCTCAGGGATACCATACCTATAATGGGCCAGTAGCAAACTCAACCAAAAGAATGCAGTTAAGATCAGCAGGGAGTTAGCTAATAGTAGTAGTAGTATTATTATGAAAGATATTGGCAAATCCTGTTGTCAACCTGAAAAACACAGAACTCTGAAGTAGGTAGATTAACCTGGGAAATTGCACAGAATAGCAGTCCTAGGACTTCTACTGGACTGCAGAAAGCAAAGTGCTTATATGTACATTTTAGGAAAGGGGGAAGGACATCTACTCTGGTACCCACTCGGGAAGGAAACACTAGCCACAGTCTAAGGTGGCTGAGAAAGGCCTAGATGCAGTAGCCAGAAGCTAGGATGATTGGACAACTAATAAAGTTTTGATTGTCTTTAGCTGAGTTTTGACTGGGTGATTGAAAGGTGATCAGGGGTTTATTGTTCAGTCTGGGAGGAGAGATTTCTTGAAGACAGATGGACAGAATCAAGGTTCAGCCCAGGGGTTTGTTTCAGAATTCAGATTGTCACAGCCTTCATTTATATACCACTTTAAGGAGCATTATCTAATTTCATCCTTACAACTGCCTTGTGAGGTGGGTGCTGAGATGAACCTATGACGGGTTTATCATTTTGAAATATAGTTATCTGCAAAAGTGTTATATCTCCCTATTAGACTGTAAATTTCCATGAGTGTAAAGGATCATTTAGCACACATTATTGCAACTCTCCTTCTTCCCACCATTGTTGTTCAGTCATGCTTGACTCCTCATGATCCCATTTGGGGTTTTCTCAGTGTAAATCGAGGCACATAGAAAAATGACAGGAATCAGGTACAAACTATTTTATTGAGTAAGAGCAGCATGCATGCAGAGCCCTAAGCCTATTGCTTGACTGGCTCCCTAAAGGAACCTCAGAGAGGCCTTATATGTGGTTTTGGGGCAAGGCATTAACATTGGAGGATGTGGGGTGGTTGGAGCCTTCAGATAAAACTTGGGTAAACAGAGGGTGGGAGAATTCAAGGCGGGAAGTAGAGGCTCAGGGCAGGTCCTTAGGACTGCTTGTTATCAGGAGATTCCAGCTGTCTTAGAGCGCCTAGCTTGCTAGTAGCAGAGAGGGCAGGATGTCATGGGTATGTCAGGCTTGAGCTGGGATCACTTCTGTGCTGTGTTCAACCACCTCTATTTCCCAGGTAATTTCATCATTTCCTGGATACAAAGGGAGCTTAGCCAAATTTAAATGTTTAAAAATATTCCTAATAATTCCAATTTCACTTTAGCAAAGATACTGGAGTGGCTTCCTATTTCCTTCTCCAGATCATTCTGTAGATGAGGACACTGAGACAAACAGGGTTAAGTGACCTGCTAAGGGTCACACAGGTAGTGTCTGCAGTTAGTTTTGAACTCAGGTCCTCCTTTCTCTATCCACTCAACTACCTAGCTGTCCAGCAAAAGTCTTTGTACATATTAAATACTTAAGAAATATTTGTTGAAACCTACCTAAATACAGTATGGACTAGTGGGAGGAAGGAGGTAGACTAGTTCCTCCTCTTCCTTCATAACTTCCCTGTCTCTTTTGCCTTGATTTCCCGTCCCATTTACTCACTATCTGTCCTGTTCCTCCATCCTCTACTCCTCCACATCCATTTCATGGATCCCCCTTAAAGCAGGTATCAAAGAGTCCCTTTCTAAGGGCCTTTCCAGCTTTCAATCTATAATGCTGTGATGTCCATCCAGCCTCGGCTAAAGGTCACACTTGACACACCCTGAGCCTTGTCATACTGTTATAAATAAACAGAAATGTTGTGTCGAGAAATCCCCTGAGAAATCTCCAGGGTCAAGGCTGGGACGCTCACGTGAATGAAGATGGATCTCTTAGCTGTGTGCATGTGTTTATGTGAGCATTGTCAACCTGAAAAAACACAAGATGACCAAAGTAGTTATAAGAGTCTTTAATTGAGGTAGGAACATTAATCTGGGAAGACACACAGAACCCCAGTCCTGGGACTTCCAATGAACTACAGAATGCAACGTGCTTACATAGATTCTGAGAGGGGGAAGGGCATAGGCCCTGTCATCCACTTGGGGAATGATGCACTAGTCATATTACCCTGGCTGGGAGAGACCTAGATACAAAAAAAAAGAAACTAAGAAGACAAAAAGGGTATTGAAGATTCCATATTGTCTGCTAATCCTATTTAGGGTGATCAAGGAGAGCTTGAGAGTTTATTGTTCAGTTTGTGACAAGGGTCAGTTTGGGGTTCCCTAAAAAAAGATAGTCAGCATTTTTGGCTGTGGAGGAACAAGATGACCTCTAAGACCCCTTCCAACTCCATATCTGATCCATGGACCTAGCGATGGGCAAGTTTGCTCATGGGCAACTCACTCCTTCTGCACCTCAGTTTCCTCATCTTATAAAATGGAGATGATAATGCCTTTAGTAGTTATCTAACAAGGAGTAATGTGCAGGTGTGGGGCCATTGCCTTTTCCCCTGACATAGATTAGGATTCGAGTTGTCATTTCAGGTTCCAGGCAATCATGTGGTTGAAGCTGGAGGTTGGGATAGCTTTTTCCAGCCATTTGACTCATCGCTGAGGGAATTGTATTTGAAGAAGAATATAAGTGTGCTTGTTGGCACTGGATTGGAGAAATGATGTTTGAATAGATATACCAAAAGGAGTAGCCTGACCCAGGCCTCTCTCTTCCATTCCAGCTGTATCTGAGAGTTGGACTGCTTATTTCTAGCACATGACAACTAAAGTCCCTATCCCTGCTGTGAGGCAAGCCTGAGCCTGGGTTTGAGCTGCCTCTTTTGGGCTTACTCTTTCCTGACTTTAGGGATGTGAGTATCTGATCTGAGATAGATGTTCAGGATTAGACCTGAAATTGGACATTCGAGAGGTCAGGAAGAACAGAGTCTCACCACAGTGGTGAGCTGGGGAGGGGATTGTCCCCAGCAACTACTGATGTGCTTTTATTTTATTTAATTTTTATTTTTATTTTTTAAACCCTTACCTTCCATCTTAGAATCAATACTGTGTTTTGGTTCCAAGGCAGAAGAGCAGGAAGGGCTAGGCAAAGGAGGTTAAGTGACTTGCCCAGGATCACACAGCTAGGAAGTGTTTGAGGTCAAATTGAACCCAGGACCTCCCTTCTCTGGGCCTGGCTCTCAATCCACTGAGCCACTTAGCTGCCTCCTACTGATGTGCTTTTAGACAGGGCAGGCACTGAAAAAAAATTGGGTCCAAGTCTGATCACTTTGCCTGCAGACATCTATTGGGAGCTGTTTGGACAGTAAGTCTACTGGGAATTGTTTGAACGGTGCAAAGCTGTGGTAAAATCCAAAATGCCTAATCAGCAGTTTGCCAAAGTTTTCTATTCCTATGAGGTTTCCTTGTCAGCCTCCCAGGAGATTGCAACAGCCATTCTAAATTGTTACTGAATCTTATTTTAAGTTTGTTTGTTTTTAAAAAATGCTCACACTTGTGAGTGCCTAGTGTTTAAATTCCTTTTTGTGTGTAAGAATAGATTACCTTTCCTATATCGGATTCACATTGTTCATTTAGTGCCCTCCTTACTCTTCTTTTTTGGGGAGGCCCTTGAAATAAATCATACCTGTTAAGCTCCATAGTAAATTCATCCTTGAGGTTCTCCTTTAGGAACTTATAAAAACTGTAAGAACAGTACTGCCCTCCTTAAAGACCAAGCTCCCCAGAACTGAAACCTGCCCAAATAGGTGGTCTGTGGACCAGACAGGGAGTTATTGTAATACCCTCAGCCTGGGTAAGAACCCAGGAGCAATTCCTCAAAGATGTATATGTAAATTCTTTGCAAATCTTCAGGTACCACACAAATACCAGCTATTACCATTATTTCAGAGGCACAAACCTGTGGTAATACAAGGTTAGAAGGCCTGTTTTGGAAACAGGAATACTTGGGTTAAAAGTAAATTGTTTTTCAGTACCACCATTTAACTCTTTAAGATACCAAATTGCAAAGGAGTTGATCATCTACTTTAGTGGAAAAATTTACCGCACCTGAATTTCCTCCAGGGATAACATCACAGATTTAGGCTCCTCACAGTCTTCACCAGTCCTACCCGCCCCCCACCTCCCGACTGTTCTCCTCCCCCCGCCAAAATAAATATTATGCAAATGTATCTAAAGACGTCTCAGTTTTCTTCTCCGAGTTTAACATCTTCCAGCTCTAAATTCTACAATCCAATTTGCGTGTCGTTGAACCCTTGAGCTCCCAGCTTCTCATTCTATCTGCAGGCTCATCTTTCGGATTTAAAGGCCCTCTTATGGCTGCAATTTTGCTGGACAGAAAGTCTAGCTGAGAAAGGAAATCCAAGTTCGAAACTGACGGGAGCTGGGGCTGGGCAGTGGCAGGTGGAAAAGCCGAGGCGCTAATCCCCGGACAGTATTTGGAAGGAGGAGCCAAGAGAAAGGAGAGGAGGGGCTGGAGAGTCCCAGCCGTGCCACCCCCACCCCCACCCCCTCCCTTGGCTCCTCTGCCAAGCGGGGTCCCAGAGGGCGCCCTGGTGGCAGCTTCGCCTCCGCCGCTGAGCAGGACCCTGGGGCCCGCACGCCGCCGCTAGCCCCCTAGGGCACCATGGACTGGCTAGCTCAGCGCTGGCCGCCGCTTGCTGCTCAGAGCTGCCTTCGCCCCGGCTGCCTCGCCTGGCTCCTGGTGAGTGGCCGGCCCTAGGGAGGGTTTCCCTAGGACATTAGGGATCTTGGGATTCAAAGTCCCATGGAACCATAGCGATCTAGTTCAACCTACTCATTTTACGGATGGGTAAATCGAGATTCAGAGAGGACAGTCAACTTGCTCAAAGTCATACAGGTAGCATCTGGCAAACTCCCAACCTTTCTTCTGATTCATTTATAAATGCGTTGTGTTTTGAAAACACAATCTCAGCCGAGGTGAAAACTGGGAATGGCTGCCAATGTCCCGAGGGAGTAGGTAAAGGGTGGGGATCCGCTTCTCTGCCCTTGGGGAGACGGCGCTCCGGACCCCTTCCCTCCCACCTACTGAGACACCATCCTGCTCATATCTCCTACCTAGAGACCCCTTCCTTGAGAATCAGCCTGCTGAAGCCCAAGAAAAGTGAAAAGACCGTAAAAAAAGGAGGTGGAACTGGTGGGGACTAGGGAGATTAAACGTTACAAATTGTTATATCAAACTCGTTTAAATTCACTTTACTGCGTTAATTTTATCCCATTAAAGGAAATTTTAACAATGCAAAATGGAGCTTTTGATCCCCTAAAACTGACCTCTTTCCTGTTATATTCATAGTCCCTTAAGCTGGAGGACTAGGCTTTCCTTTGGAAGCAGATTGTATAGTCCTTTGGAAAAACCCCTGGTCGGAGAGCTCTGATCTCTGTTCAATCCCGGAGGGGCTTCTCTGAAATCTGAGGGTACTGAGAAAGTCGGACATTTGGTCAAAAGCCTGCTACTCTCTCTGACTTTGTTACTCTGACTGTTCTAGTTTGTTCTTTCTCTCTAGTCTAGTGTCTCTCTACTCTGTTTCTCTCTTTCTGATCCTTCCTCAACTGATAAATAAAGAGGGTCGGACTGGATGGTTTCTAAAATCTCTTCACACAAACTCTATCATTCTGTGTTCTAAGGTCTTTCCAATTCCGACAGTCTCATTTAGTTATATATAATCATTAAAAAAAAAAAAAACAACAAAAAAAACAAATCTTATTGGATTTGATGTTTTGGATCCTTTTCAAGTGGTTGTGTCTTATTTCGGAGTAGTGGACTGCCAAGTCAGAGGCAGATGAGAGGAAAGATGTCGGTATGGCAGAGAGAAAAAAACCAGCCTGCCTTTTAGTCTAACTCAGAAAGTAAAGAAATAAAGACAGCAGTCATGCCCTGCCAGAGGACAGGAACCAGCCAAAGGCATAGAGACTGGGGAGCAAGAGAGGGAGAACAGAAATGGATTTGAGCAAGGCAAGCAAAAAAGGGTGGAGATCCAGAGGTGACCAAAATGCTGGAGTTTTTCCAGAGAGCTCTAGGCATACATACTAAGAAGATGCAGGGAATTCTGAAGATTTTAATATTTATTCTCAATGTATATGTGATGCTTACCACTATTTTTCACTAAAATAATCTTATCTCCTGTTTGTATAATGGGAAAATAGATGTTAAAGGACTTTGAAAAATATTAAGTAAAAAATACTTTACAAAGTCCCTTAATAGCCATTTCTTATTTTGGGCCTCATAAAAACCCAGGAGAGCTAGGATTAACTACATTTTGCAAATGTAGTTAGCACAGGGTTACATTTAGGATCATAAGATTTATTTCTATTTATTTATTTATTTATTTATTTATTCATTCATTCATTCATTTATTTATTTATTTATTCATTCATTCATTCATTTATTTATTTGTTTGTTTGTTTGTTTGTTTATTTATTTGCTTGCTTATTTATTTATTTGTTTGTTTTTAAAACCCTTACCTTTCGTCTTGGGAGGCCAAGGCAGAAGAGTGGTAAGTGCTAGGCAATGGGGGTTAAGTGACTTGCCCAGGGTCACACAGCTGAGAAGTGTCTGAGGCCAGATTTGAACCAGGACCTCCCTTCTCTAGGCCTGGCTCTCAATCCACTCAGCTACCCAGCTACCCCCAGGATCATCAGATTTAAACTTGGAATAGAAATTAGAGTTTATTCAATTTCTTTAATTAACTTTCTGAGTCCCAAAAAAGTCAAACTTGCCCAAGATCATACATGTTGTCTATCAAACATAGAATTTGAATCCAGGTTCTCTGATATCTATATATAGAACTCATACAAAGTCAGTATTGAGAATTATATTATTATATTATAATTTAAGTAGTTTTTGCCCAGTCATTTTTACAGCTCGCTTTTTATTTTTACAGAATTAATGTCCACTACTCAGCCTGCTGTACTTCTCATGTATCTAGACTCTAGATACTAGATTCTAAAGCAACGATTGGCAACCTTTTTGGCTGTGAGAGCCATAAACGCCTGTGGAAGGAGGAGGATGGAGGGGGAAGGCGCTGGAATATGGGTGGGGCTGAAGGGCCCCCTGGGGCACATCCTGAGGCTCTGTCCGGCCTGGCTGGTCTGGAGGTGGAGCCAGATATGGCTGGAGAACCATACGTTGCCAACCCCTGTTCTAAAGCATATGTTTTAGGATCTGGAATGGGAGGAGTACATAATCAGACATTCTCTGATCAGAAGAAGCTTCCACTAACTGTCTTGATGTAAGCAAATTTAGAACACTGGAGGAACAAGTGATTTTTAGAACACATCATAGAGTGTTCTATGGAACAGGTTAGGGGTCAGGCAAATTGTAGGAGGCAAAGTGTCACTTACTCAATGTGTGGCCTTATGCAAGCCAATTCTTCTCCAGGACTCAGTTTCTTCATCTTTAAAATGAAGGGCTTTGCCTGGATGATCTCTAAGGTTCCTTCTTTTTCTAACACTGATTTCATGACCCTAAGATATAACCTACAAGCTATTTCTAACTGTTTTACTCTTTAGAAGAAATGGTTTGGGCAGTATTATAGTCTGGAATAAAATCAGTAAATCAATAAAGAGGCTTGATAGGTCCAGTCATAGGCAGGGCACTTAGCCTCATCTCTGATGATATTTTTATGGACAAGATGGAAAGAAGTAGTCTAGAAAATTATACAGTTAAATGGATCTGAAATTGGACGAATAGCTAGGCTCAAAGAGTGATTGATAGTTCAATGTCAGTTTGGAAGGAGGTGTCTAGAGGTCTCTTTTTGGCCCAATGTTTATTGTCATTTTAAATAATGACTTGGATCAAAACATATTACCTGCTTAATTACACTTGCAGATGTTGGAAAACTGAGAGGGACAAGATAATACAATGGATTTTGTTGTTACGGTTCGATTGTTTCAGTCATGTCCAAGTCTTCATGACTCCATTTTGGGTTTTCTTAGGGGTTTGTCATTTCCTTCTCCAGCTCATTTTACAGATGAGGAAACTGAGACAAGCAGGGCAACATGACTTGCCCAGTCACACAGCTAATAAATGTGTGAGGTCAGATTTGAACTCAGGAAGATGAGTCTTCCTGACTCCACATCTGACACTCTTTCCACTGAGCCACCTAGTTGCCTCCAATAGAAATTGATAATAATAAATAATCCAAAGAAATCTTGACATATTTGAACAGTGGGCCAAAATCTGGGGATAGGTTTTGGAACTGACCCTCTGATTTCATTGAAACAGCTAAGTGGTATAACAGAGCTCTGGACTTGGAATCATGAAGCCTTCAATTCAAATCTAACCTTAGATATTTACTAGTTATATGACTCTGGGGAAATCCCTTAATCTCCATTTGCCTCAGTTTCCTCAACTGTAAAATGGAGATAATAATAGTCTGCATTTCCTAAGGTTGCTGTAAGGATCGAATAATATTGGTAAGGTGCTTAACACAGTGCCTGGTACATGGTAGGCACTACAGAAACTGATTATTATTACCATTATTCATTGGCATGGGGCCAAATCAAATAAGAAAAAAATTAAAAGGAATAATAAGAGTTATACACGACTTCAAGGAATCAACCTCATAGGTACATGATAATGGAGATGTGATTAGACAGGAGTTTGTCTCAAGAGATTTAGGGGTTTTAATGGAAAAAGCAAATGGGGCCTTAGACTATATTATAAAATAGTATGAGTATGAAATTAGTGAAGTGATATTCCCAGTGTACTTTGTTCTGGTCAGACCATATCTAGAATACTGTGCTCATGTTGGGGTGGCACATTGTAGAAGGACACTGATCAACTGAAGAGAGTCCAAAGGACACAAAAAATATTGATCAACTGAAGAGAGTCCAGAGGACACAAAAAATATTGAATGACCTTGAGAGCATATCATGTAAAAATGGACTGAAGGAACTAGGGATGTTTAGCACGGAGAACAGAACTTTCAGGGCAAAAATGATAACTGTCTTCAAATATTTAGAAAGCTTCCATGTGAATGAAACCTTTTTTGCTTATTTTCATAGGGCAAAATTAAGAGCAGAGGGTGGGTGGAAGCAATAGAGAGGCAGATCTAAGTTTGATATAAGGAATGACTTCCTAACATTTACAGCTATATAAGATTGCAATTGGGGGGCTGCAGTTAGGGGGCAGTAAGTTTCCCATCACTGCAGGTATTCAAGCAAACACTGAATGACCACATTGGGGAGGATGTTTTAGGGTGTTTTTATTCAAGTAGTTTGAATTAGACAGACATTCTTTGAGGTCCTTTCCAGCTCTTAGACAATATGAACCTATAGGATAGGCAGATGTGTGATTGAAAATAAAGAAATCAGGAAAATTTCAAGCAGGTACTGGGCTAGTGTCAAGTACCATAGCCTTAAAGTAGGTTGGAGAAGGGAGTAAAAAAGGGACTCTAATTCCCTTTGTGAGTATTGACCTTCCCATTTGGACCTTGCATAGTAGCTTGTTTTGCAGCTATTTTAGTAAATAGCATTTATTCTGTAATATGTTTGTGTTCTGTCCATCTATGAGACTAATAAGTTCTTACAGGACCATGTTTTACCTAAACTTTGTATCTCTCTAGTTCCTATCAATAGGATACAACAATAATTTATACACAAGAGACACTTAATAAGTGTTTGTCATATGAATGGATAGAAAAGGGAATATATCACTTCTGCTATATTGTAAGTACTGTGTTAAGTATTTTTTTTAACAACTATTTATCTCATTTGATCCTTACAACTCCAGAAGGTAGATGGTATTGTTATTCCCATTTTACCATTAAGGAAATTGGGGCAGATAGAGTTTAAGAGACTTATTCAAGGTCTTTGTATACTTTGTAAGTACCTGAGACCATATTTGAATTCATTTCTTCCTGACCTCAGGCCCAGTGCCCTTTCCACAACCTTCTACAGCCTGACCCCAGTTGCCTCAATGAATAAATGAAATGTGATTCTACAAATGTTATTTTTCTCTGATGGATTGGATAGACAGGTGGTCTTGACCAATGTTCTCTGACTTTTATCTAGGTGGCAATGGCCTTCCTCCTGTCATACCCTATGCTACGGACCATCAGCCTCCAAGTCCATTCAGCGGTTACTGGAAGCTACCTGTCTGGGACTCACTCAGTTGCCTTTGTTAACTGCCCCAATGAACAGATTGCCAGAGACATAGCAAGGTAGAGTGATGGGGTATAGGGCTTAGGTATCGACTTTCTGGGCTGTAAGATCTCAAAGCTTTTATATTGCTTTAGAAATGGGGCTCTGTTTCTTCTCTCTCTAGGCTAAAACAACTCAGCCCTATATATTTAGTAGTTAAGAAGCAATGATTTTGTGGAAACTTTGGTTTCTTTGAAAAGAAATAGCTTAGAAGATAAATAATAATAATAGCTCGCATTTATATAGTGGGATAAGGTCTGCAAAGCACTTTACATATATTATTTCATTTGCTCTACACTCGTGTTTGGTGAACCTATGGCACTCATGCCAGAGGGGGCTGGTCCCTTCTCCCTCTTCACACAAGCCTGAGGATATTTCTCACATCACCCATTCCTCTGCCCAGCATTTCCTCCCTCCCCTTTCTGGGGTAAGGGGGCAGCTCACATGAGGTGTGAGGCTCTCAGTCGCTAAAAGTTTCACCATCGCTTCCCTATACTAATGTAAGGTACTAATTGCTCTTTATATTTAGGCAGTCTGTTAGCAATATTTTTTGAAAGCCTCAGGTAAGTAGTATTATTTAAAACCATAATCTCTTGTCTTTGAATACCACTTTACATTTTCTTTTTCAAAAAATAATTTATCAATTTTTACATAAACTAAATTATCACCACCCTCTGCACTGTACCCTTTCCCTCTCCCCTCCCAGAGAGGCATTTCCTTATAGCAAATAATTTCATTCTACATTTTTCAAAGTGTTTTCATATTCCTCCCCCCCCCCCCCCCATTTTATCCTTAAAACTTCTCCATGAAGTAGGCAGGGGTAGATATTATTATTCCCATTTTCCAGATGATGAAATCGGAAAACCTAGAACAAAGACCTAGGCCCCCTTTCTAATTCTCTATTCTAATGCTCTTTCTATTAATTACATGAGTACTAATGTTAAAACAATAAAAATGACAAGAATTCCCATTTATATAGCACTTCAAAATTTTCATCATGAGATAGAGGGAATCCAAGGACCATCCTCATTTTACAGATGGGGAAATTGGGACTCAGAAGAGCTAAGTGAGACAGACTTCGGACATAGCTAGTATGTGTCATTGCCAAGAAAACAAACCTGGGGCATTTGATTCTAATTGTACCATTCTTTCTACTAGGCCAATGAACCCAATTCTGGTCCCTTCCCCTGACATAGACATAGACACACACTCTCTCTCTCTCTCTTTCTCTCTCTTCAAAGTTCATGTTTGAGGCTGACTTTAAAATTTTTTTTCCCATTTCTGTCTCAGAGATGCTAATCATATAAAACAGAAAGAAGGCCTAGAATTGGGGTTCATGTTTCTTCAAGGGAATTGAAAGTATTTCAGGACTTCTCTTCTATTGATTTTCCATTAGGGGGCAATTGAATCCAAAAATTATAGCTGGGAATATAGCATGTTAGAATTGGAAGTGAGCTTCCAGCCTGAAACATGAATCCTCTTTATAGTATTCCCATCAATCTAGTTTGGGGTTGGGGGGGAGTGGAGCAGGAATCCCCTGACTTCTGAGACAAGCAATTCCACCAGTGACCAAACCCATTTCACCAGGTTATTTCTTCAGCCAAATCAAAATCTGCACCTCTGTAACTTCCCATTGCTTTGAGTTTTGTCCTCTGGGGCCAAGTCGAACAAGGCTATTTCCTCCTCTTCTTCCTTTTCTGATAGCCCTACACATATTCAAAGGCAGCAATAAAGAAAATTGCTACACAGAGAGTTGGGAAATGACCCTGCCTGGCCTGCTGGGTCCCCTCTTTCCTCAATCACAGCTCAGTTTTTTTTGCAGTGCTCAAAAAAGAGAGACCACACACACACCTCAGACTTCCTGAAATTAAATGGCCTTTTGTAAGAAATTAATATCTTGGTGGCTACTAAGATTAGATCGCCTCTGTCCTTGGCTTCAGTTCTCCACTATTAAACCTTTCCCTTTCCCTTTCTTCATATTAATATTTAATTGGGAGGGAACATAGGACCAGTGGCACAGCACATTGGCCTATAGTATATAGGGACACTATTCATGCTCTTCTGTGAGGTAATGACATGAATTATTCAGTGCCTGCTCTACCCCAGCCCTGTTCTGTGCTACTCCCACTATGACCCAGGCAGACCTGTGTTCTCTAAGCCCAGGGGTACACTGGACAGAAACCTGTCCCAAAATTTTCTGGTTACATTGCTTATTCTGGGAAGTAAAGTTAAAGTAACCCATACAGCTGTTCCTCTGGCTTTGCTTTGTTATCCATAGAGCACAACTACATCAGCTAGCAGGTCTGAGTTCTAGTCTCAGTTCTGACATTACCTCATTGTATGACTGGGTAAGTTACTTCCTTTGGCTAGACTTTAATTTCTTCATTTATAAAATGAGAGGCTTTAAACCAGATGACTTTTAGGTTTCTTATAGCTCTAAATCTTATTATCTTATGAAAATCATCCCTCAAAATTTTATTGTGCTTTAAGCATTTTTCTCATATCCTCGTGAAGTAAGAAGTGAAAATTTTATTTCCTTCTTTTTACAGATTAGGACATTTTTAGGGTTATAATGGTTATAAGATATTTTTTCATTTTTGATTTGAACCCATGGCCTTTCCAAGAGAGCATATGAACTGCCCAGTTGTCATAGAAGAGACTTTAATAGGGAGACTTGAATAGGATCATAGCTTTAGAGCTACAAAGGATCTTAAGTCTGACCCTCTTATTTTTACAAATGGGGAAACTGAGGCCCAGAAAGGTTCAGTAACATGCTGAAGGTCACAAAGATAGTTAAAAAGTTTTTCTGGTAACTGAGATAAAGTTGGTTCTGGCTGGACATCACTTCCTCTGATTTCTGGAGTGTTTCTCCTTTAGAGGTCAGGCTATAGGATGGACGGCAGGGTCTCAGACCTTTACTATATACTACTTACCTGGGAGAGATCCAATAGAGCAAACTCCTTTTTACCCACAGACACAAGCTTTTCTTTTCTTTTCTTTTTTTTTTTCCATATCAGGGAATCTCTCATATTGTCTAAGTTTCTGGGACATTTTTCCTAAACTGCAGTAGTATTTACTCTAGCTTTAACTTGTCACGTATTCAGGGCAGCTTCCTGGTCTGCATCTCCAAGGAGTACTGCAAACATGGTGATGGATTATAGCCATCTGTCCTCCCTGTCTCTGTTCTTTTATATTGCCCCAAAGCATTAACTTCTCTTCCAGGGCCCTATGGTGTCATAACACAGTCGCCAAAGCTCCTGGGACAGGCTACTGATCTCTTCTAACTAAGGACAAATGACCTATACAGGTTCTAGTTACAGTGTGTAGCCATCAAACCTGTTCCTTGGGCTGGAAGATCTTTTGTTCAGTTCTTTGTTTCCTGAGTACTGAAAGGGGGCCCTGAATAATTCTTATGTGACTTCTTGATGTGTGGATGTGTATTTTGAATTGAAGTCCAATAACAACATTAGACTCTTCCCCAAGAGGCTGGGGGTTGGGGGATGGATGCTGGTTGTCAGATCTGACCTGTCAAGTGAGCTGAGTCATTTAGCCTTCCCCTCAAGGTTAGCGAGCTGGGACATTTTCCCTTTGGCAGAAATGAGCGGCTAGGAAAATAGGATTTAGAGGTGGAAGAACCTGAGAGATCATCTGTTTGGTCCAATCCCTTTATTTTATAGATGGGAAAGCTGAAGTCCAGGAGGCTAAAAGATTGGCTAAAAATCACACAGGTAAATAATTAGCAGAGCTGTGAATAAGATAGATTTATGAAACCAAATTGAGCATATTCCTTCCCCTACCGCCTCCTCTGGCATTATTCCTTGTTAAACCATGTTGTAATGCTTTGGCCTCTCTGCCTCAAAGTTCTTTAATTTTCTTTCCCTTCCCACTTAGACCTGACTCCTTGATTGCCACCCATCTCTGATTGGCAAATTGATAGTAAGCCTGGAATGTGGTTGGCCGTTTGAAGTAGATTGTCTGACAGTTGCTGTAAAAACAAGACTTTCTCCTCATTCTCTTTAATATGATAAAAAGGTTTATTTAGACCTTGGAATTTTAGTGCCACCTCTTTGAGTGGCAGAAAGTTAGGGCGATATTGTTGGTGCTACACTAATGGGGAAAGTTAAATGAGCACTGCTCAAACTAGTTCTTAGGGGAAAAAAAGATAAGTCAGTTCTAAAGTAGGATAAAGACTCAGTTAATATTACCCAGAGAAAGTACATTCTGGTGGGGGCATTTTAAGGTTGACAGAGACCACAAACTAAGGCTTCCCCAGCTTTGAAACAGCTTTGGACTTGCAGCTCTTGGTCTTGAAAACCTTGGTTAGAGTCCTGGTTCTGTTACTATCTAGCTGTGTGATCTTGGGTTAACTAATTACTTTACCTTTCTGAACATCAGTCTCCTCATCTTTAAAATGGGGCTAGTGACATTTGTATTTTTCCTCTCACAACATGGAAAGCTTAAAGCACCATAGAATAAATATTGTTATAATTTCTGTTCCTGCCTTCCTTGTCTGTAGGTTTTTATTTTCCAGCACAATTTTTATTTTATTATTATTTTTTAATTTGAAAATCTTTATCTAATTAATTTAGAATATTTTTACGTGGTTACATGATTTGTATCCTTTCCTTCCCCTCCTCCCACCCCCTCCCGTAGCCAATGAGCAATTCCACTGGGCTTTACATATGCCCAGGACACTTTTTAAAGCCGTTCCACAACCCGTTCTTCCAATGAGCAAGTTTTTCCTGAGGAACTTAATGTTTTTTACTAGTCCTGGGCAAAAAAAAAGGTTGTCCTCCCTAACCCTCTTCCCTGCAGCTAAGGGTGGGCTGAATTTGGCCCCATCTAGGTTACTGATTGTTAAATTTTCATTGGGAGCATTTATACCTCCAAAGTTGGCAAATGCTTCAAATCCAGGCTTGATTGCTTGTTTCAATTGTCCAGACTTTAAAATATATATATATATATATATGTATATATATATA